>NC_143393.1:49704903-49859934 GCF_980474605.1 Leiobunum rupestre
GTGCCCATACTCAGCAACGAGTTATATTGATTATCGTTTTCGTATCGCTGAGTAATAAAAAAAATAATGTATAGTAAACAAGATCGTTTTGTGGCGAGTTCTTAACATATTGAAATTTTATTTAATTGTTCTATTAAATATTGGCCTGATAACGAATCAATTAGGCTAACAAAACCTTCTATATTAGTACCATAAAGTGGGATTTTTTCCAGGTTATCAATGAAGTACAAGTCGCGCCAAAAATCGAGTGTGAATGGACATCAATCTTTAACATTTATAGTTTTAAAAGTCACGTTTTTGTATAACATTAAAAATAACTCAAAGAGACACGATAATTCCTGACAAAAAAGTTTTCCTTTTCTTAAAAGAAATTTAAAATTATTTTTGCGAGCTTTCGGGCCGTAGCCCAAATAATTTTAAATTTCTTTTAAGAAAACGAAAACAATTTTAGTCATGAAGTATCGTGTCTCTTTGAGTTATTTTTTATTGTTGAAAAGGGCAAATTAGCTGGAATCAACACCACCAAGTTTGAAGTATCCTTATCATTTGAACACTATACGGAGTTTAGCAGTTATCAGTATTTAATTGTTGTTTAATGACAGAAGAAGCAATGCCAACCCGTGACCTCAAGCAGATTATTTGTTCCAAAACACCATACGTGAAACCAAACCCTCAATGAGCGTGGGTCAAAAACCCGGCAGCCGATGATAATTAATAGAAAGATAAATAAATATAACATAGCGATTACAATGCTCTTATCATTTAATCATGAATGTTTAAATTTTATCAACAAACCAATGGGAGTTAATCAATAGAAGAATTCATATTTCGAAATGACCTATATGTCGTCTCACGTTGGCCATTCCGTGTCAAGGTTCGATAACGCAACTTTCATCTCACGCAAAAGATCATGATAAACTGATGGCGTTTAACGTTTAAAAACTACCCTAACACATCAGTTTATAATAGCGGGTAAATATTTCACTAAATTGAAATAAAGAATTTGCTCACCTCGTATATGTATCTTTGATGCCCACGCTTTTCATATTTCGCCATGTCACCCGCGAAGATCACTTCTTGGCTTCCAACGTCGGCGATTATCATTACAACCAAAAGCGCCACGAATATTGAAGCGAAACTCGCCATATTTCACAATTTATTCGAAATTTCTTAAATTAAGTTTTTACTTGTAAACCACTAGCTTATAGTTTTCGTGTTAATGATTTATATACAAGCGCATAAAACTGTAAAGATCTTTGCTTTTAGAAGTTATTAAATTGGAAGATTTATATTAACTTCTATCTCCAGAGAAAAAAGGATGTTAAAGAATAAACTCTTTACACGTCCTCCGGTATTTATAACTGTCCACGAGTGTTGGGCTTGAATTTTGAAGAAAAGAAATCAAGCGCTTATCAGCAGACCGCCATCGAGAAACTTTCCTATCTGCCGCCCTAAAAAACTCTCCACGGTGCAAATCAATCTGCTCTCAGAAAGTTTTATTCACTTCTTCGGCCCGAAATAAAAAGAGAGAATACTTTCAAAAAACTCCACTGTCCATAAAAAATTCCACTTAGCTAAAAAACAATATTCAATCATTTATTTTTAATTTGAACAGCGACTTTTGAGAAATTCATAAGTGGAACAACTACTCATTGCTGGAATCGCACCTAAACTAGACACTTAGAAATAATCTTTAAATGTTTGGAATTTTTCACCATAATCACCAAGATCCCATTTTCCGTTGCCCTTGAAATACCGAGGTCAGTGGTGGCACCTGGAGTTTTCTATTAGGATGGCTAGTAAGTTATGCCCCCTTATTTGATTTTCGTGAATTTAATTTTTTTTTAACTGAAAGATATTTTAGTCCGTCACAGCTTTAGAAAGTTGGTATGTGATGTATTTACCACATTTTTCAAAACGAAACTTGTTGTAGTGGTGATAAATGGTTATTCAGTAATTAAACTAAAAGTGGTCGTACCAAATTTTGTCGGCTAGGAAAATATTTGACATTAGGTGTTATCTCTAATATATTTTAACCAATCTAAGTAGCGGGATCGTCTTCATTGGGGTCCCGTTCATATGATCACGTGCTGGCACATTTTGCATTGTATTGACCAATGCCTTATATCCAACGGGATTACCTGCGTAACAAACCACTAAGCAGCGCCGAAAACGTGAAAAGCCACAGGAGGGAACGCACCATATTGCAAACCTTTCGGCAGGGAAACAGAAACACAAGAGATGATATGCATTTTCAAGCGGATACATATTCATCAAAAGAGGGATGTAGATTAGAGTGTTATAATATTTACACTGAACAAAACACTCTTTAGGCACCTTCTTTGGGGAGAGTAAGTTTTTATTTAGCCTAACAGGGCAGAAACAGTTAAACAAACTAGTACTTATTTCGCTTACCTACTATTTTTACTTTTAAATAAATAAACGGTACTTGTTTTGAACTATCTTTTATTTTGTTAGGTTGAATCTTTTCTTAGTTACGTTGAATTACAACTACTTATGGTAGCATTGATTTTTGGGCTAAGTATTTGAGACGAGGTTTTTTTGTCGAATGGAAATATTTCAGGACATTTTCTAAAAGGTCCGGAAAAAAGGGGAAGCACGAGAGGCTATAGTTTGAACATCTGTGGTTGTGATAGCTTAAAAAAGGGGGGGGTCTCAAATATTAAAAATATAAATGTTGAAATGACAGGTGTAACTTTTTTATACATTTTTCAAGGTTTTATCATTGAATATTTTTACAGGAAAGTTGAAAATAAATATATACAATCCAAGAATGCTAATTAAAAGAAATGACAATAGAGAGGTTAGATTTCAGTTAAAAAATGAGAATTTCCAATGAATCTTTTAGAGCGCGTGTTATTTATCGGATATTTTTAAAGACACCGTTAAACGCGGACTTAAGGAAAGTTTTGAAGTGCTAGTAACACGCACTATATAGTTTAAATTTAAATAAAAACGCGTGTAATTAACGTCTTTTTCACATTGCCACGGTGGTACTGTACACTTGATTTCGAGATTGCAGAGATGCTGCACTGAACGCTTAATTTTGTTGCAATTTTTTACCTCTCCGAGGGGACAAAGTCCCCTAGGAGGGGTTATACAACGACCGTGTCTGTCTGTGGGTCTGTGGGTGGGTCTGTGGGTCTGTCAGGCCTGCGAACGCGTTCGCATTTTCGGTGCAAAGTGTAATCACTGCGTACGCAGTTTCTCAAAGGGTTGGCAAAACCACCGTGTGACGGTGAGCGTTAACGGATGCATTTGCGGTTTGGTTTTGATGGTGTTTTTTCGCTCACCGTCGTGACGGTTTGGTGTATTGCGTTTTTGTATTGTTTATGCGTAGATTGTGAGTGTTGAATTTGTTGTGTTTGTGTTCTGATGGTTGTGCATGTTGAGTCTGTTGTGTTTATATGGGCGTTTTCTCTCCAACTACTTCTTAATGACTTTGGGACGGACCGAGTGCTGAGTGTAATGCTACCTCTCAACGTCCAATGGCAGGGTTTCCACCAGTTGTACACGGTATTCGTCTTAGTATCAATTTGCGATCGCATCGGGCGGGATTTGAACCCGAGACCTCCTGATTGACAGGCGGACGTTCTACCACAGAACCACCGACACTTGTTACGCCTTATTGAAAATTAGACCTTCAGCTTTATCGGAAGCGTATTTAATAGAGTACGAAATTTTGGTTTAATTGAAATAGAATTGAAATTGAAATTATTGCATCGAAGAAATTCTAATTTAGCGTTTCTCTATTGATTAAAAGCAAATGCGCCACCCAGGTTTCGAACCCAGACCATTCGGCTTGGCAGTCGAGCGCTCTACCACAGAACCACCGATAGCTGCTTAGATTTACTGAAATAAAGACAGGCATCGTAAGCATAATAGGTAATAAAGTCTTTTTTTATTAATGAATTTATGAAGGCCTAATCTGGTATTTTTTAAAGGTTAAATCTTGTTTTAGCGCAGTCAGCCGAGATTAGAGGGTTAAAGGGTAGACCCTGTGGGTGGTCCACTTTCTTAACGACCTATATATAGTTCTGTTAATTCAAAGGAGATAATTTAACGTTAATTGCTTTAAGAGCTGGCGGTTAGTCAAGTGGCTCTCTGTGCTTTGTTGATGGTAAGGTTTTTGCTTCTTGTAAATACATTTGGTGTGGATATTTGGATATCTACGATTTCTAACGCAGTCAATGATTTCTTGGGTGTGCGAGTCATTATATGATATTGGAAATTGGACGGCATTGGTCTTTTTCATGTGGTATGTGTCACAACGTCAACAGGAAGTGAACGAGTCGTCCACTACCAGATATCTACGGTATCTTCATCAAGGGCGAGTGTTGAAATAAAATGAGCGTTAAAGATGCGGCAAGTATTTCGTAAGCGAGTAATTCCAAAAAGCCTCTGTAGATATTTCTTTCATTAAAATTTGCTTCGTATTATATTTAACTGATAAACTTGTTCTGTAAAAGGGTTTAATTCAATTGTGCATTGTTATAGTACGTCTAACTTACTGTTGTAACTACTTAACTTATGATATTCTGAATAAATTAAAATTGGTCGTTTCGTCTCAATTATTTTAATTATAATTAAAATTTTATACCGGGTGGGATAGAAATGGGTTAATATTTTTAACAAATAACTCTAAATTGCGGAGATATATCTTTAAGGGTTATCTCGAGAAATTAATACCACTAGGGACAATTCTTCCGAGGAGAGGTATATTTTGGCTTGCCAACTTGTTGTTTTGACAAAAGCACAATCTGATTAAGCTATCCCGATCTTTAATCATATCTACAATTATTCCTAGGTTCCACATATGTGGTGGGAGTTTCTACTCCTGAATAAGTTTTGCATCGTTAATTTTAATTTCACCTTCTTTTTTAACATTTTGTGAGAGATGCGCTGAGCTGAGTTTTCTTAGATACTCGAGGCACCATCGAATTCAAATGTTGTTATTTTAATCTTTTACTAAATTCGATTCGGGACAATGGTATTTTTAATATCTTCAAACTTATTGGCGGTAATAATAATAATAATCAGCTTGGCTAATACACAACTCTACACCTATTAGTAATTCAGCCGGCGACAAGGGATTTGGCTGGCTTAATTCGTTATAAACGTATGTTAACAGTAGCACCACCAGGATTTTTTCGCCATTAGGCACGGCATAATTTGGAGGCCTCATCTTACTTAATTTTTTCCTTGCAACCGCATATCATTATAATATACTAACTTGGAAGTTCTTCTGGTTTTAAGTGTTATGATATATATAAAAATAAAATTTTCCGAAAATGGAACAAGTCGTCGAAGTGTTATATTCCACCAGCGTTATTCAAACCCATATCAAGCCTAGAAGAGTTAGGCCTAGGCTGAGTAGGCTCAAAAGAATCTGTAAAGACTCCAACCTTGTAGATGCGCCAGAAAAGCTCAACCTGAATTTCAACTATTTTTTTTATATAAACCTGCTTCTGTTATTTGACAATGCCAATTTATTTTAGAACGTGAGTCTCCGAAAACTTCATTTATTTGCAAATTCATTGCATTAACAGCACCGGACACTATATTGTATCTCATTTTAACTCCTAAGCCTTGGTTGTTCAAACAGGTTTGTTTACTAAAATAATGGCCGTCGATTTATCAGACACAGAACTAATTGGGCGATGGCATAATCGGCATTTGAGATTCGATGACGTCAAATATTACATCAAATGTGACGTCAAATATTACGTAGAGTACGGATGACGCAATATCTGTGAAACAAACCGTTAGTGAAGAAATAGAGCTAGTGGCATACTTATGATAATTATGTTACATATGATATTAGTATTTATAAAAACGTTTTATTTAATATCTCGCGTAACATAATCGTTACAGCATTTTTACCTCTCCGAGGGGACAAAGTCCCCTAGGAGGGGTTATACAACGACCGTGTCTGTCTGTGGGTCTGTCTGTGGGTCTGTGGGTGGGTCTGTGGGTGGGTCTGTGGGTGGGTCTGTGGGTGTGTCTGTCTGTCAGGACTGCGAACGCGTTCGCATTTTCGGTGCAAAGTGTAATCACTGCGTACGCAGTTTCTCAAAGGGTTGGCAAAACCACCGTGTGACGGTGAGCGTTAACGGATGCATTTGCGGTTTGGTTTGGATGGTGTTTTTTCGCTCACCGTCGTGACGGTTTGGTGTATTACGGTTTTTGTAATGTTTATGCGTAGGTTGTGAGTGTTGAATTTGTTGTGTTTGTGTTCTGATGGATGTGCATGTTGAGTCTGTTGTGTTTATATGGGCGTTTTCTCTCCAACTTCTTCTTAATGACTTTGGGACGGACCGAGTGCTGAGTGTAATGCTACCTCTCAACGTCCAATGGCAGGGTTTCCACCAGTTGTACACGGTATTCGTCTTAGTATCAATTTGCGATCGCATCGGGCGGGATTTGAACCCGAGACCTCCTGATTGACAGGCGGACGTTCTACCACAGAACCACCGACACTTGTTACGCCTTATTGAAAATTAGACCTTCAGCTTTATCGGAAGCGTATTTAATAGAGTACGAAATTTTGGTTTAATTGAAATAGAATTGAAATTGAAATTATTGCATCGAAGAAATTCTAATTTAGCGTTTCTCTATTGATTAAAAACAAATGCGCCACCCAGGTTTCGAACCCAGACCATTCGGCTTGGCAGTCGAGCGCTCTACCACAGAACCACCGATAGCTGCTTAGATTCACTGAAATTAAGACAGGCATCGTAAGCATAATAGGTAATAAAGTCTTTTTTTATTAATGAATTTATGAAGGCCTAATCTGGTATTTTTTAAAGGTTAAATCTTGTTTTAGCGCAGTCAGCCGAGATTAGAGGGTTAAAGGGTAGACCCTGTGGGTGGTCCACTTTCTTAACGACCTATATATAGTTCTGTTAATTCAAAGGAGATAATTTAACGTTAATTGCTTTAAAAGCTGGCGGTTAGTCAAGTGGCTCTCTGTGCTTTGTTGATGGTAAGGTTTTTGCTTCTTGTAAATACATTTGGTGTGGATATTTGGATATCTACGATTTCTAACGCAGTCAATGATTTCTTGGGTGTGCGAGTCATTATATGATATTGGAAATTGGACGGCATTGGTCTTTTTCATGTGGTATGCGTCACAACGTCAACAGGAAGTGAACGAGTCGTCCACTACCAGATATCTACGGTATCTTCATCAAGGGCGAGTGTTGAAATAAAATGAGCGTTAAAGATGCGGCAAGTATTTCGTAAGCGAGTAATTCCAAAAAGCCTCTGTAGATATTTCATTAAAATTTGCTTCGTATTATATTTAACTGATAAACTTGTTCTGTAAAAGGGTTTAATTCAATTGTGCATTGTTATAGTACGTCTAACTTACTGTTGTAACTACTTAACTTATGATATTCTGAATAAATTAAAATTGGTCGTTTCGTCTCAATTATTTTAATTATAATTAAAATTTTATACCGGGCGGGATAGAAATGGGTTAATATTTTTAACAAATAACTCTAAATTGCGGAGATATATCTTTAAGGGTTATCTCGAGAAATTAATACCACTAGGGACAATTCTTCCGAGGAGAGGTATATTTTGGCTTGCCAGCTTGTTCAAAAGTACAATTAGAAGAAGTTATTAATTGTAAACATTTGGTATTTGTGAAAGTCGCCATTGTTAATACTTTCGATTTCGCTAAATATTTGGGGTTATCTGAATAAATAATACAATATAATATAATATGTTTTTATAAAATAAATGGAGCAAAAAATAGAAACATAAAATGTTTATCTTACGTCACATAACGTACGTAATCTTAGCGCGTGTGCACGCGCCATTTACACGCGCGAAATATATGGCGTCAATCGAATTTCTCTGACGTCACGAGACATAGCTTTAATAGTATAAAATTCCTCGCGACTCTTTCACGCGCTCCGAAACTTAAAAATAAGAAAATAAAGAAACGTTAAAACCAGAAGTGACTTTATTGGAAGACATTGTTTTATCTCCTGGCTATTTTCATTGTTCTTGGACCACGCTTTAGCGATTAATTACGAAAATGAACACCCACTGGACAGTGTCGGATAAAGAGTCGTATTCGTGAACACGTAAGTTATACAAAACTTTCTTAGAATTTTAACTCCCTCCTACTAGGCCTACCATAGAACGGACCAAAGGTTCGAAGAGCCACGAAGGAAATATCGCTACTACGGACATTTTGGTTTACGTTATATAGTTCTTTGATTTAACTGCGGTAAAACTTATTAATCCAAGCTACTACTAGGTTTTCTTCGTGGTGGAAGATTGGATTAATAATAGTTTGGCTATAGCCAATCCAAAGTAGATGTATTCGAACATTTCCATTTCGGAGTGCTGACTTTATATTTGACTTCCAAACACGCGTTTGGTCGAATTTGACTAACTAACGTTAATATTGGGCCACTAATTTAGATTATAATTACTTACATTAACACAATGCTGGCAGCGGTAATTAGGTCTTTGCCCAAAAGCGAAAGAAGGGGCTCTGTTTCTAAACTTTGGTTCCTAGTCCCTTTTAGACAAAAAACCACCTCAACTATTTCAAGGATTCCTAGTTTTAGCACTGCTCCCGAATTGAACAGAACTACTTTCTGTCTTTTGGTGACGTCAAAACTATATCATTGTTCGTATGTGGCTATATACAAGTCAATAATTTCAGCTAGGGTGCTAAATACAGTTGAAGAAGAGTTACTAAAAATTAACTTTTCCGCAACTCTATAAATGAGAAATCAGTTTGGGGCAGCTACTAGACAGGCCAACAACCTGTGAGAGGAACTTGTAGGCTTGGGTGTAGTCTTTACGCAATAAAGCTAAGTTTAGAGTCCAACTAGTTTTCGCTGCACGTTATGTAGTTGCAGCTAAAATTTTTTTATTATATTAGAACAACCGCTATAATCTTAAAATCCACCAAAACTGTAATTAATGATTAAAAGTTCAATGCGTTTCTTTTATTATACAGGACAATAAAACACCAATCGAAATATGAAGACCCTCAAGATGGACACCAAAGGAAATCAAGAAAAGGTAAGTGTCAATTTAGTTTAACCAGACTTACAAGATTGATTCAGAAAGAAGACATAAGTCAAGAGAAAAGCGAAATTAACCAGCGCCACAACATTCCGTTGATCCTGGCCACATGGGCCCGAAGGGACTTTGGAACCATCTCGTCGCGTGCACCCGAGGACGATCAGCCCCAACGGACGTAATAAGCGACTATCTCAAATGCCACGCGAGATCTTGATCAATAGTTTTGACCTTTTCAACAATCTCTTTGGACAGGCCCGAGGACGACCAACCCTAGAGGACGTAATAACCACCGTTACAGCTTTAAAGGCCTCGAAACATAAGTTTTACTAGATTTATTTTTCGTAAAGGACATTAATGGACTTTCCTAAAGATCAGCAGAAATGGTTCACGCGAAGTAGTTAATCCAACAGATGCCAAACGAAGGTGGCTGAGTTAATTCAGAAACAAATCAGACTTCGAAATGAAAAGTTCAAAAAATTGTAGAAAGGCCCTGAATTACGAAATTTAATCTCTTTTGGACCCAATGGAACAAATATCAAAATTGTTTTTCTTAAAGATCATCAAACTAACTGTTATTGTATATTTCCTTGACGGCATAGTTACCATGGCATAACCCTAACTTACAAGGAGACATCCCGAAGTGTAACTCACCGATTTTGTTCAAACTCGGGGGATTGGTAGACATTCATGTAACTTGAAAAATCCTAAAGGGAATTTATTCAATGGGCAACCGTTTTGCCATGGCAACGAAAAATGTTTTTGACAACAACAAATGGAAATTTTCCCATTGAAAATAACATGGGATTCTGACCGATTCCTTGGACCCCCCCCCCCCCCCCATGTGAAAATTTTTAACAAATTTCAAAATTTCGAAAATGCCAAAAATAGAAAAAATTTATAAAAATTAACTAAAAAAAACCTCAAAATTTATCAACTTTTGATCAATTTGAGGTCAAAATGCCATGTTATTTTCAATGGGAAAATGTAATATTTTGTGTTGTCAAAAACATTTTTCGTTGCCATGGCAAAACGGTTGCCCGTTGAATAAATTCCCTGTAGGATTTTTCATGATACATGAAGGTCTACCAATCCCGCGAGTTGGAACAAAATCGGTGGGTTACACTTCGGGATGTCTCCTTGTTAGTATTAAGTAAGTATAAATATTTGTTTTGATCCAAATGTATTATTATATTAAATATTAAAATTGTTTTTCGTAAATATATATTCTTATTATGTTTTTTTCTCAAGCCTTACTTGGTGTTTCGTATTAATATAGGTTTTCATTCAAATGTGTTAATTTCTAGTGCATTCAATAAACATACTTTCTTAAATAGCAACTTCAAGAACAAATATCAAAATTGCTTTTCTTAAAGATAATATAATTAACTGTACTTAATGTTATACATGTATATTTCGTTGAAGCCATAGTTACCATAACTTAGTATTAGGTAGTTAAGTATTAATATGTAATTTAATTCTTGTGTATTATTATATTGAGTGCATTTTGATAAACATTATTGTCTTAGATAACAACTTCAGTAACAAATATCAAAATTGCTGTTCTTAAAGATATAATTAACTGTTATTAAAGTTGACGCTATAGTTACCATAACCCTTACTTAGTATTTAGTAGCTTAGTATTAATATTTCTTTTGATCCCAGTGTTTTATTATATAGAATACATTTTGATCAACATTATTATCTTTGATAAAAACTTTAGGAAGGATTATCAAAATTGTTTTTTCTAAACAAAAACAGTTCAAAATATTATATTATGTTAAATTTCCCTGACCTCTGACTTTTTTTAAAACAATCCTTTTAATCGCTTTACGCGCTTTTTTAAATGTTTCTCAAATTATTATCTATTTGCCTTTGTACCGTGTTTGTTTTTTAAATAAAGTTTAGTATTCCCTAAACAGTTTGTTTTTATTTCGCCGACTTTTTAAACTCACTCTCTAATGAGACTGTTATTTTCACAAATGACGTTGTCGTTGTTGGTGGTGAATACCCCGCTGCGCTAGCTCCCAAAGGGACTCCGCGAAAATGATTACAGTAATGCCAAAAGTTTTAACCGCAATTTATTATTTAGAAAGATATGATCAATGTAAAATTGTTACTTGCCAGCAATTTTTACAACGGAAAGTCGACATATTTCGAGATTTAGGTACGTGTTGGATGAGGTAGAACTGATAACGAAATATTATTAACGGCAAGATATTACTAAATTTAATATAAGAAAAATTGAGTAAAATAGAGCCAGAAGAACGCACAACAACACAACCCCAGTGAAATTTTGAGTAGGTAAAGTAACCGAAAGCAACAATAACATAATTTATTTGTCTAAAGCAAAACTACAACCGATAAGCAAGTTCCAATCTAATAGTTAAACTGGACTGGTAAAAGAAGTATTGGCGCCTCACGGCGCCGCGCACTCACTTCGCTCGAGCGCTGGGGGCGCGCGGCACCACCCCAACCCCATTCTTGCTAATCAAGCTGTGCCATCTATAACGCCACCTAGAAGACAGTACCTAGTATAGTCTCTTGTGGTGCGAATTAAACAAGGGAGAGCGACTGCGAGATGAATCGATCCCACACGAAGGAGTTTTCTCTCCTCCTGGGTGCATATATTATCCCCACCGACGGACATCGTATCCAGTGAAATCGTACCTAGTATCTAGCGAATTGAATTCGCTGTAAAAAAAACACATTTTCGGTTTACACACGTTTCAAAAATTTAGTAATATCTTGTCGTTAAATCTAATTCGTCATCAGTCCTACCTCATCCAACACGTACAAAAATCTCGAAATATGTCGTATTTCCCGAGGTAAAAATTGCTGGCAAGTAACAATTTTAATTTATCATAAATAATAAATTGCGGTTAAAAAATTTGGCATTATTGTAATCTTTGACAAATAATACACCAAAAAAATAATCAAAACCCCAAAAAAAAAAACAATAGTACATATTGTTAAAAATAGCCTTAATGCCCTCCGTCTAACCGTGCCGTAGCAGCGCCGCTGCTATTAGTCAAAAGGGGGTTTTTCGTCCCCCTAATGCCAAAGGTATTCCTAGGTCGATTTCTCCCCAAAGGCACAACGCGCGTGGTCACGCATTTCACGAAGATCACGCATTTAATGAAACGGTCATTTCTCCACAACGGCACTAAATAATTGCCCAAATTGTTCTCTAAGGAGAGCTATTCCAATAGACGCTTTAATAAAACAATTTCAAGGAAATTGCCAAGAAGTAATATTTGCGAGAGCCAGGACCTGCCAGCTACTGTTTAATTAGTGCTTGTTGTCGTAAAGTTACGATTTTGTAAATTGAAATCGCGGGGAAGAGACAATTTTTCGGGCTCTCGTAAATGACGAGTCTGGTATTTTGGAATTTGTTTTTGTTTAGGCTCCGCCCACTTATTAACCAATAAGAAAGCGTTATTTTGACGCAAAAATTTAAACATTTGTTCGAGGGCTCAACTCTATTTTGAAAGTTACTTATTTTTTTTTGATTTTACACATTTTAAGAAAACAAGTTAGCTGAAAGTATTTTTTTGAGAAAGAATATGGGGAAAATGAAACTAGGTGAAGAGAGACAACCAAACTTTATTGCAAGGGAACTTCAAGCAATTATTAATGATTTGGAAGCTAGGCTTGATTTATTGAAAACCTACAAAAGTAGTGAAGATGTGGAGAAGGCCTGGGCAGAAATTGCCCACGAAATTGCCTGGATAAATGGGTAAGGGCCTCATAAGAACGACAGTAAAAATAAGAGCCAAGTGGACTGATTACAAAAGCACCATTAAAAAAGGCCCAAATCCTCTTCCAGAATTGACTGAAATGGAGGTGTCCGTTTGCCGTTTAATAGGTGAAACTGCGCTGTACGGGATTAGAGGAGGAGTTGATAGCTCACAAGTCAGGCACCAGGTTGGTTGTTCGTGCTAAGCTAGGGTTTTGAAATAAAACCACGATAATCTAATTAATTTTTAATTTTCATGAAAAGCTATAAAATCCTCCACTGTAACAAGTGAAAATATTTCAGTGTAGCAAGACTCATTGGCACTCCTAACTCTGTGCAATTTCAGGTTACTCCCCTCAATATGCCAGCATGTGTGGGTGGTGACGCTATAGATTTTTCACTGAAGAGACATGGTAAAATGGGCTTACAAGTAGAATCAGTTTCATTGGTTAAACATAATCTTGTTTAGCTTCGCAAATTGAGGAGCTTGCACGAGAAAAGAAGTTTAGAAATATGGAAGAGTTGGTCGCAGATATTGGTCCATTTCAATAAGGTCACGTAAAAACTATCAATTCCTTTACCTTATTTGTACTCTCATAAACAGATGCAAGAGCAATTGGTAGTGAAAACCCATTTCCTCCACCTAGGCCTACAATGAAACCTATAGAGCTCAGTTTCCGTGTTTCAAAGGCAGATCTGATACTGATATCGTTGTTCACATTTTGCCGAGAACAATCTGAGTACCGGATTTTCACAGGTTTAAAGCTTGGTTCACATACGTTAGCAACTTTTCCTTTTTCTCTGTGTTCTTGCGTTCCACAGCACTACAGAAGGCCGAGGGGGAAATGAGAAAACACAGAAAATTTATCCCAGTGAACCAAGTTTAACAATTTGAAAATTTAAAAAAAACTTAAACTGGATATTAAATTTTAGTGGGAAAGACTTTTAAGCTAAAATGTAAGTACATTATAAAGTAAAAATTGCGTAATTTAGGGTCAAATATTCAGGGGAAAATCTACAAAACTCAAGTGCATTTGAACGATAATAATTGTGGCTATACCGTTGAATGTGGTTGATAAAGACTTTTGAAAATATTGATAAACTTACGTGACAGTTCAAAAAGAAGTCACAAAAGGCAAACTACCAGACACCCAGAACCTAAGTCTTCTTTAACAGCTTATCACGACCCTTTAACTTTCGGGAGTGATCATCTTGTTATTTTTCTACTTTTTATCATTTTTCCCCCTCAGTATAGCCCTCTAGGGACCATTCATATATTGTTTTTGTTTCATTTCATTTCTCTGGCCTATTCTGGCAGCCCCGTAGCTTTTTCGTTTTTTACACACCCCGATAAGATAAGGGGTCATCTATTTATCTTGTATATAAAGCCAAGACAATTTTGAGCAGCAGTCAGTTTTTTTTTCTTTTGTTTTTATCGTTTCTTCAAGGGTGATCAGAATGTGGTGTACAGCATTCGGTGACGCGGTTCGACAGGAAGGTTAAAAGTGCACGGTACTTGTGCGGGTATTTCGGTCGAATTCGTGGTTGTGCGCGATGACTTTGGTGTAGAAGTTATGTGCGGTTCTTCCTTGGAAGGTTACTTGAAGAGCGATAAGTACTTTTGAACATTTCCTTTATAATTTTCATTATTTCGTTTAAATGTATTGTGTAAACTGAAACTCTTATGTCCCGACCTAATTTCCTGCGAGTTTAGCAGACGATTATATGCCACCCGTTTTGTTAAACCAGAAACCCCGTAGATTTAATTCTTTTGTTCAATTGTCAGAGCAGCCATACTCCTTTATTATCTAGTCTGTCAAATCCTCCACATCCGAAACTAAATATGAAATTGGTGATAGTTAACTATTTTTAATTTATGTCAGGCTAGCCAAAGCCAGTTTCTTTATATTTATTTTTGTAAAACTACCAACCAAAGTATTTTTTTTTGTATATATATATTATTCGTCACAACCCCAAGGCCCACCATAGCCGCGAACTGTTAATCCTTTAACAGTTAGGTAAGAAGTACCGTTTAAATTTGTATACGGTTACCATTGATAATTCCAAGTACAAATAAAAGAGTTACTGTTTTGCATAATTAAAGTTGATTTCATTTACCTACCCTGTGACAATACCGACTCTAAGGATCCCGAACAAATAAATTCGATACATACGGCACGGGGAAATAGTATTTAAATTTCCCTCGAGTTTAGCGCGTGGGTCAGATTCTCAAAGTTACAATTGGAACTTTTTGAATCTTCCCTCCCTTCCAATCTCCACGACTCCCCTAAAACCCCCCTGAAATTTATAGTGTCGTAATAAGCTGCTAACACCTTAGAAAAAACAGCTCAGTCAGTTGTGAATTATCAAGAAAGGTTAAATGCAATTTTGGGTTCAATACTTTCCGAAATGGTAGCCAAACGATCACAAGATGTCTAACTTGGCATTGCATTTTTCAATCATTTAGAAAATTCAAATAGGATTCTTATTGGGATTCACAACACTCAAGTACCTGTTGAAAATCTTTACCTTGGTGTTACATCAATTCCACTTCCTAACCCTAAAACATAAAATCATTGATATGTCTAATCTTCCAAAATAAAACTGGTGTAAATTATTAATTACTCTTCTTTAGCACTAAGATTGATGTTTTCAAATATATTATTATCCTTTCATATGCATTATTTCAATCTATTTATATTTTGTAAACCACTCTTTAAACTCATTGTTCATTATGTACCTCTTACATTTTTCACAGCTGTTATTTTTTTTACTCTGATCAGCTGGTTTTTTTTCTAATAAGAAGCCTCCATCTACCCACCAGATTTTTTTTCGCAAAATAAAAGGCGCCCTTTTTGAATTTTAATTATTCTAATAAATTACCATGTTTTCTTTTATTATATTTTTTTATTGGCGAAGAGCAATTAATTTACATTGGAAAAAATATTTGAAAGTAATCGACGAATAACATATTATTGAACCAGTAATAAATAACAAGGAATAATATCACAAGAGAACAAAATCATTGGAGTTATTAGATAAACTAGAGTTTTTAGTTCCAAAATGAGAATCCTTGACCACGTGATTACATTATAAGCAAATTTGTTCTACAAGTATGTGTATGTCCCCAAGATTAAATTTAATGATGGGAGAGAGCAGTTTTAATTTTAAAAATCAAATCATATTGTAGAAAACTGAAATAATTCTTTATGTAAATTTCTTTGTCCATTCAAGTTTTCCACCAATTGATTTAAAATTTGATTAGCCCGAGCATGTAATTGAGCATTAGTGAGTTGACACGGGGGATCCTGTTCGCTTGTCACACCATTTTCGCGAAAATAATCGTAAGTTCTTTGGCCACGCCCACTTCCTCGTAAATTTACGAGGATTGTAAAGTTACGAGAGTGAAAAACGTCTCTGCACTGGGCGCTTAATCAACAATATTTAAAATAAAAAAGTTTATTGAAACACTCTTCAATCACAGTCTTATTACTCTTTTTATTATTTTTCTCTTTCTGCGCAAGTTTGACGTTTTAATTGTCTACTACTTTCTTCTTCATACGGAATACTTATGTAGAAAGAGTGGGTATCATGGGGCATCATCTCAGTCAGAGATTGTAAGTCATTCCACTTGTCCTTTGGTATTTTTGGCTTGGAGTCAAAACAGTTTTGGAAATGAAGAGGTTTCCTCCACACGTTTTGGACCCATCTTGAAATTTTAGTTTATAATAAATTTTTCCTTCGGGTTCATATTGTAGCCATCTGAGATCTGTCACGACTGGATCACCAGCACACTTTCCTGGACGTATTGTGCCATAAATCATGTTGTTTTTATAATCTTTGAAAAATGTGTGGTCCAATAGTTTTGACCGGTAGGGCATCGGATATTTTCTGGCAGTCAGAGAATGGATGACGTACTGAGTTGGTAAATAGATGTCCATATTTTTAAATTTGCGCTCAATGACACTGTACGCTGTCACACTCCATCTGAGTAAGCCCCTTTTTTCGAGAAACTTCTGAAAGAAACGTTTGAGAGAACAACGTTGCGGTTTTGATAAGTGCAACCATCATAGTACAAAATTACAATCCTTAATGACTGATCCAGTAGCTCGTTCACATAATCATAGAGGCAGGTTGCAAAAACCGACGTGGCTAGGGAGCTTTGCGTTTCATCAAACCAATAGGCCACGAACCAATATATTGGTTCGTGGATTTCTTTCTGCAATAATGTGAAGGCAGAGAGGGCAAGGTATCAAAAAGCTTGTCAGAGTACATAGTCGTTGTTCAAAGTTATATCTTGATATACTCTTTGGTGGTTCAGATTCTGGTATGTCAAGAATGTTGGACAGAATCTCTTCTTCATCAGAATCCTCGTCACTAACTTATTTTCGTTCCATATTTTCTTAGTGTTTGGAGTACTGTAATTACGGTAGTTCTCCAGCCAGTATTGAACTTCAGATCTTTTCAGTCCTAATATATGAAGAAACATTGCTCGACAAACTAGTATTTTTTCTCCTTTATTTTCAGGTGATAGAAAAAGATTAATTTCTTTTTGAAATAATTTTAGTAGTTTGTCGTTTTGTCTCGGTGATATTTCCAAAAATCATTAAGTATTTTTTGTCTCTCATTGTCTGTCACTGAATTACACAGTCTGTTTTTCCACTTTCTACAAATCGGAGACCCACAAGGCGGTCCCATCACTCTTGGTTCTCGCGGGACATCATGCAGTACTTTCATTATCTTTCGGTCCTCTCTTCTAAGCCCCAAGAAGGCTCACCCTTTCATCGACTAATTTTGGTTTGTTGGCGACTCCATTCTTCATATTTCGGTACTCGTTTTCCCTTCCTAAGCGATGGCTCGCTGAAATGTTCACTTTCAGAGACTTCCGAAGGAGCAATTTCGTTAAGGTTGTTTACATTTTCATTAGGTTCAGTGTTTTCTTCGTTTTTTAAATTGTCGTCATCACAGTAAATAAATTCAATATTTTCTCTATACGTGGAAAGGTCCACATTCTCAGTGGATATGGAACTGACTATTGTGATCATATTGAACGTGAATCGGTCATTGTAGCTTGAACACGAGAAATGGTTCAAAACACATTTTTTCACAATTTATTTGGCTATCTCCAACAAAAAAATCAAGTAATAACACATTGCAATCTCAAATGAATTTTTAACTAATTAATACTTGTCCCTTTTTTTAAAAACAGTAATTTATAAATACTAAAGAACATAATGCGTGGTAATAATCTACGTAATGTTAAGTAATAATACAGTAGAATTCGTTATTTTAATCAAATTAATACTTACCTGTTCAGAAAAATTAATGAGAGACAACCAAACTGAGGCTTGCTGCTTGCAACTGAAATTATAG
This sequence comes from Leiobunum rupestre, assembly GCF_980474605.1. NCBI lineage: Eukaryota > Metazoa > Arthropoda > Arachnida > Opiliones > Sclerosomatidae > Leiobunum > Leiobunum rupestre. Next base: position 49,723,088 of record NC_143393.1, read on the forward strand.
AGATAGCCGGTATTTGCAGACGACTCAATTTGGCCAAAAAATTAGATAGGCGGTGTTGCCGCTTAAAGGACGAAATTAAACTTACTTTGGCAGCTACACGGCTCATTCTAAAGTGGCTTTTAAAATCTGCTGGAGTGTAAAAAGAAACAACTTTCTCCACATAGTCGGTAATTCTCACCGGCTTACGTCTTTTGGCCAAAATTGCAACAATTACTACTAGCTTTGCTTACTTTTTTGGGTCAGGTTTTCGGTAGAACCGTAGAACAAAAGTCTACAGCATTCTCATCTATAACTTCCGAGGGGCAGGTCACTTCCATTTTGGGTGCGTCTTAATCATTGAAAAATGAGTAAATCAGGGTAATCAAGATTAAAAATCTAATTAGGATTAGAAAATCTAATCACGATTTAAACGAGATTTAATAATTATAATCATGATCTAATCTTTTTATCAGGATTTAATCATTTTAATCACGATTTAATCATTTTAATCGGTCGAATAGAGAATTTATCATTAAAATCAAAACTAAAGTACGATTTAATCATACTAATCACGATATAATTTTTTTAATCAGCATTTAATCATTTTAAACAGATTTAATCATTTTAATCAGATTTAATCATTTAATCATGATTAAATCAGATTTAAAATTTCTAATCATGATTAAACGTGATTTAATCAACTTAATCGTGATTAAATGGAATTTAATCAAAATAATCACGATTAGATCGGATTTAATCTTTTGAGGGCTGCGTCGTTAATCAAGGAAGTGACCGGCCCCTCGATAACTTCATCATTTGATAATTCATTTACAATGAAATATAACAGTTTTCGCTTTTTTGAATTTTCGGGCCCAGAGAGAAAATTATTCGCCATTTTTAAAACACTGGTGACTGAAAAACGTCGTTCAGTAACGTTTGACGTCAAGATGACGTTAGAGCTCATCGGTTAAAAATTATAAATTTTGAAATTTTTCTCGGAAAGCGTTTCTGAACGCAGCCTCGTGATGACCCAGTTTCCTCAATAGCGTTTAAACACCCCCGACTCAAAAATGAAGCTTTAGCGTTATTTTAGGTATGAAATATTGCAATGCCATCTATTTTGCAATTTTTATTAAAGGGAGTATAACCAGTGGTGTAGTCCTAAAAAAAGAACCGGGACGCTACCTGGTTACGGCCAATTACGATTTCACGCGTGATCGCAGTTGGCTGTACCGGCCACTATAAATGTACGTCCAGCTTCGATGATTATCGGGATTCAAGCTGGCCGTAAATTAAAATTGTCAAGGTATGTTCCTACCATTGAGTTGGGAATATATAACTAGAGATACAATTACGTCTTCAGAAATCGGGGTTTCGCGGGACAAATTCTTCACTAACTGTAAACTTTATCATTCGGCGGTGGCGCCTTCTATCTTTTCCAAAAAACTATATTTTTACAAATATCGCCTGCTTATATACTTTTTTGAACGTGTTCACGTGGTAATTTCTATTTAGATATTTAAATTACTGATAAGAAACTCAAAATATCGTTTAATATTCTGATTATAAAAAAAGGAAATATTGTATTATTCTAACATAACTCCAAACTGTTAGAATGAAAATAACTTTTGTCCTTTGAACAATATCAACTTAGTATTTTCCTAATGCATTCCCTTTTCACCTTCTCATTAATATTCTTCGCTATTTTACTGAGTCTTAAGTCGGTATAAAAGTTAATTACTTTAAGGACGGGAAATTTAAATGATATATAGTTCAAACCAACCTCTTGATCAAACATGTGATCATTCATCATGGTCAAATATGATCATGGTTGAGGCACCTTCGAACCAGTAACTCAATTTTTAAGGTAAGGCGTTTATTTGAGGCCCCTTGATTTTCCAGTTTAATGCTTCTTATGAATTTTTCCTTTATTTGAAGAATTTTAACAACACTCTCCGCTGGATAAATTAACCCTTCATGGTTCCGTAGGATTATTAAGCGTTTCGATGTTAAGCAATAATCATGTTGGCGATATCTATCCCTTCTTCCTGCAACAGCTCAAGCAACATTACCAATAACCAAAGTATATCCTTAAATACAAGCTTAATTTAGAAATTTTCCATTTAATTTTATTTTATTTTCATTTTTCCCAGGTTTTGTAATTTGGTTTTTATTTTAATTGTAATTTGGATTACTTTGTCCCGTGCTTTACTATTTTTCAAAATCTACTTTGCATTTTTTGTTGCAATTTTCATGTATCAAAATTATTTTTCTTTCAGTTTGATTTCATTTATGAATGTATTATTATGTCGTATCTTTTGGGTATGTTTGTACACAAGCCGGGAACGTCTTACCATTAAATAAATATAATTTCAAAGTTGGCACTGCATTTTACCTGAGAGTACTCTTATTTTCGCGTTTTCACGATAAGCAGACTGATCAAAATGAACCCCGCAAATCACGTCTTCCTGTTGTGGACCAGGTGTCGCATCAAGTTGCTTTATAGCCTCAAGCTATTTCTTTATTAAAGTCGGTCTTTAATTGGGAATCTAAATATTAAATCATTGCTTCAGATAAATCAATTCTATTCCTTATTTCTTAATATACACTTACTTATGCATTGACCATTTTTGTTTCTACCGGTATTAACACAACCTTTAACTAAAACGTTTCAACCCATTATGGTATTTATTAAAAAATTACAATAGCTTATTAAACAATTACAATAGCTTATTAAACAATTACAATAGCTTATTAAACAATTACAATAGCTTATTAAACAATTACAATAGGTTATTAAATAATTACAATAGCTTATTAAACAATTACAATAGCTTATTAAACAATTACAATAGCTTATTAAACAATTACAATAGCTTATTAAACAATTACAATAGCTTATTAAACAATTACAATAGCTTATTAAACAATTACAATAGCTTATTAAATAATTACAATAGGTTATTAAATAATTACAATAGCTTATTAAACAATTACAATAGCCTATTAAAAATAATCTTTTTACATTAATTTACTTTGTTTAATAAATCACTGTAACTTCGAGAAGCGTTTAGTTTGCTAAGCCTAATTCCCCGTTTAAAATTTGGCGTCAATTTCGCGCGAACCAACGTCGTCTGAAAGTAAAATCCACGTAACTAAATACACAAATCAGAATGATATACATGGATTTTGCTTTCAGGTTTTAATGATTCCCACCACTAGAGATAGATGGCAACATCGTCGAGTGATAACGTTTCAGATTTGAAGCTAAATCTTTGTCCCGCGACTACCAGATTTCAATTGTACATCTATTTATTCCCAACTCAATGGTTCCTACGGGGAAAATTCCTAATAAATTCACACACCCTTTAGTCGAGGCTGTGAGGCTAGGCTAATAGTAAAATTCAGCATTCCTATGTCATCGAATTCCACGTATAATTTTTGAAATACAAATTTATATTTTCTAACAATCATTAAACGCAAATTGTGGACTAGACTAAGATAACCCTAAACAATAATCGTGTTTTCTAAATATGACATCATTCGCTAATATTATTAAAAATTTAAATTGGAAAAAGAACTCGCCGAGTTGACTAGAATCAGTTTAGAAACAGCTGTTACTGTTACTGTAACCGGACGCTTAAAACACGGCCAACTTTGATCTCGCGCTATAGCGGCCAACCCATTCGTCGAAATTCCATGAGCAATGATTTTCCCGCTATAACAGCTTTTTATATTGGCTACAATGCAAAAAGTCGTAGGTTAACATAGAAACTTTAACGAATGGGTTGGCCGCTATAGCGCGAGACCAAAGTTGGCCGTGCTTAAACACACTAGACTAGAGTGACGGAGTTTATATTAAGGCTGACTGTAAAGTAGGGCACGTGAAAATTAATTAGTGAATGGATAAAAGGTACTAAAAATAAATATTGTTAATAATCAAAATATGTATACGAACTAATACGCAGGTCACAGTGCCAATGATTTTTCGAAATAGAAGCAAGGCGCCCCCTAGCAAGTTGGAAAAAAAGAGGCAGGGCGCGCCCTGGCCAGATGAAATGAAGAGGCAAGGCGTGTCCTGGTAAAACGGAAAAACCAAGGCGGGGCGGGGCCCTGCCTTTGAAAATGCTGCTTAAGCTACGCAGAGGTAATCTGAAGTATTTGTGTTCAAAGACCAGAGTTGGCCAATTCGGACAAGACAAGGCTAATACCCAAGGCAACACCTTAGGCCTAAGTCACCAAGCAACTTTTAAAGCCATTAGTGATCAGTTTACAATGCGTAGGAGGGTGGTGGCAGGCCCTTCATGCCACGCGAGCCAACTATTACCGTTAACCTCGACAAGTCTTTATGGAAGTTTACAGTGTTAAAGCTCTTGATAATTTTATTTTATAACACGAAATACGGTACGTTTTGCACAAACAGCTCCCATTTTTGAATAATGAACTGAATTTGAGTAAATTGTTTTTATAAAAATATTATCATATAATAATAATACATAATAATTTGAATCTTTTGGGTTAATTTGTTGTAAGAAGATCCATTGCAGCGGATATAACGATTTCAGGGAGAAATGCCAAGTAATTTTACAGTTTGACTAGGCCCTTTATTTTAGCACAAGGAGATGAGGAAAAATCTCTGGTTTGGACCAGCCCAATAACCATATTGATGAACTGGAGTACCATTGTCGACGTATCGCCCGTAGATATCCAAAGATTTGTAACTGTTGCGGTTAATAATTTTAAACAAACCGTCTACGATCGGTTCGACTAACCAATGCTGATTGGCAGTTCCATTGTAGCTAGCGGATTGAATCGCGACATTATCCAAGATGTATTAACCCGCCACCTCCAGTACGAACTCGGTGAGCTTCACCTCTATCTTGTACAAGTCGGTCGACACCAGATTGAATCTGAATATCTGATTTTCTCCGTAGACAAATGTCCACATGTCCACTGGGCCGTCTGCAGTGTCCACGCCGGCCACTTCGAGTGCCTTCCCGTTCAAGTAAGCGGAGAAGATGTACCACCAGTGAAAGATATTGAAGATAGGCGCGAAGGCTTCACTGATGGCTTTAAAGTTCGACTTCCAAAACCATGCGTTCGTCGTCCGATGTTTTGTGTATCTTTAGGACGTCAATCTTTCTTTGCTATCATAGCGTCGTTAGGCGAAGTTGGCTGGATCATTACGAGTATTTGTACTCCCAAATCGCGTTCATCCAGTTCAAAGAGCGCCAACCTTACTGATTTAGCTCCCGTGGTTCCAAATTCGTAATTTTTGAGGATTAATGAAACATTATGGAGGGTGACCCTATATGTTTGGCAAGCTGGCCGTTTGTCCAGCTTGAAATGGTTAACCGATGACGGCTCACTATTAAATAGGACCGTGTCTTTTGGAGCGTCAGGCGTTGCAGCTGTGGCGCGAATACGCGCTTCAATAAAACCTCATCAAGGAAATTGACAAGAAGTAATATATCCGAGAGCCAGGACCTGCAAGTTACTGTTTATTTGGTGCTTGTTGAAATAATGAAAACTTTTCACTTGTGGCTCCTTTTAACCAGGTAGCTTTTTTAGCAAAACACTACGTTCTCTTTACAGGTGAAAACATCCCAAGTGGTAAGTACTCTTTTTATGTGTGGGGTAAATTGGTAATCATCTTTATTTGATGCGTAAAAAGGAAATCTATAATTTCGACGCATTAAAAAATAATTACTCTCACATCATGTTTCATATTCTGGTAGGGTTGACCGCAACCCGACACCCGACCCAAAATTGTATTTTACATTGTCCCACGGTATACTAACTTCACCATAAAATTTTAAAATTTCTGGCTTTAATGGTTTTGAAATATTCACCACATAATGTTAAACCTTGTTTTCGGGTTGGCTTTCCAATACTACTAAAGAAACCGGAATTTTTCTGTTAAACTTACATGGTGTTTTTTTTCACAAGCGTTGCTGAACTACGTAAATTTTTAGATCCTAGTTGAACATTACTTATTTATACAAAGACCAGCTCCGTGAACTGCAAAGAACTCTGTTTATTATTTTAAACATTAAATCTAAGGGACCCATACAAATTTATATTATAAGTTGTAAATTTAAGTAGGATCAGTCATAAATGCTGCTGGTGAAATAACAACAATATAAATTTGATTTTCAATCTATGTATTAATGTGGCAACATAACACAGCTAAAAAATAAAAATATAACTCATGAGTAGAAAACCAAATCATATTATTGGCGATGCACAAGGCGAAACGTTTCAATTTATCAGTTTAATTACACGTTATTCCTTCAAAAAATACTTTATCTTTAATAAATAAATGTATATTTTTCATAGGTGTTAAATTCAAATATCATAATAGGAGTTTAAAATCCTCGTTGCAAATATAAGCCAATTATTAAGTAGGCTTAGGAATATCAACCAATCGGATTTAATATACTTTACCGAGGAATTAAAATAGTGTTTGTGTTTAAGATCCTTTATCTGACCAAAGGCACTATATGCCTATCGGATTAATTTAATGATTGTTTGATAATTTACTCAAAGCCGAATTATGTCAGATGCGAAACTTAGTGGATCATGTCATAATTATATCTTCTTCCCCGATAATCTTCCACTGGATGGTCCAACCAAGCGTGCACTACACATCTAGCCTCAGCTTCTCTGTCAGGTCAACCGTGATTGCTATAACGATAAATTCCCTTTCGATTCAAATACACTATGTACATAATATCATAATATTTACACTAGATGGTATATGGTGCGTTCGATAGTTAGTTAAGGTTAAATACTAAACGAAAAAAATGTTATTTAAACGAAGATCAATTGCAAGAATGAGCTACCACAAGTGCCCCCTTCACTCTAAAAACACAACACTAGAAATTGAATGCATCAGCATTCAATGCCTTGCCACTGTGGTGGAATGCTTTACCATTCAAATTTAAATGCTCACGGGGGCGTTCAACTTTGACTGCTAGGTTAACATTCAATGTTGAAAGCGACGATTCAATCCTGAATGGGTAAAGCATTCAAAGTCAATAGTCGCACAGTTCATCTTTGATTGCTGAAGTTCCAATTTAAGCGATCCGGCGTTCAAATTTAACTCTTTTGGCAATCATATTTACCTGAAATGGCGTTTAATCAAATTAAATGTGTGTGATTTATCATTCAAATGTAAAGTTTAGGCGTTAAAATTTAAGCGTTCCGGCGTTAAAATTTAAGTATTTAGAAAGGGAACAAGTAAGCTTACATTATTAATAAGTTCATAGTTTAGAAAATACGTTTTTATGGAAATTTAAACTTTATTCTTTAAAGTAAATTGAAGTGTATTCTAAAGCATGATCAATAAACTTATGGTTATTCTGTAAGTCTATCGACAAGGCTTACTACCGGCGACGAAACATCCGTTGTTACAATTTTAAAAACCACTTTCTGGAAATTCTTCTCCATTGCTTTTCTCAAGGAAGTTGACGTCACTGGTCAGATCGCCCGCTTGCTAATGCGTTTCGACTTTCTCTTCAAAAACTAGTTTCAGAGATGCGCCCCCGTTGCTCTTGGGTAATATTGTTACGTACTGGATTGTAACCAGAGAGGGCCACCCAAAATTGGGAGGATAAAACAACCGTTACTTTTAATTAACTTATTTTTTTTACTAGTCAAAAAACACCCATGTTGAGTGAAAGTTTTTTTATTCTAGTCAGCCAAAACATGTAAAATGTTTTAAAGTGTTTTTTTAGAAAAAAATCATGGTGTACCTAAAAATATGGGTGGTCATTGGGTTTCTTAGGAGAAGGTAATTAATTATTAATTACTAGTTTCTTACTTATTCTTTATCTGAAATAATGATATTTCATTGGGCATTTGGGGTAGTTTACCAAATTCAAGTTATTATTTGAATACGCAGGAGTAAATGAAGATGGAGGAAATATTTTCTTATTATTATTAGATAAAGAAAATGAAGAACATTTGGAATCCTGCACAAATTTAGGTAAGAGCTATTCACCTCTACCAAAAACAGCATAAACCAATGAAAGTAGCGAGTCTGAGGATGACAATTGTTCGGAGGATGAGAAAACGATCCTGCTTATTCATTTATATGACACATACATGTATCATGGCAAAATTAAAACTCGGCAAATTCGAAGTTTCAAAAGATTGTTTGATGGAGTTAAAAAATAATAATTTCACTGCTCAACAAGTGGAGAATAGGTGTAATAACTTATTTGTATTAATAGGCCAGTGCAATTAGAGTTTTATACGGGGAATTTTAGGTAAAAGCTGGATTTTGGCATATAAATATAACTTACTGTAAAAAAAAATATACTGAAAGTTCCAAGCTGAAGGACGCTTGCGTTCCAAGATGGCGGCGATTCAAGATGGCCGACGCGCGATTTACTTTATTGCCTATAACTTCGGTTTTAATTGTCGGAATGATTCGTAATATACATCAATTAAAAGCTATAACCAAGCGCTATATTTCATTTTATATTATGTTATAAGCTATCTGTAGCCATTTTTGAAATTCCACGCTATTGAAATTGACCCACCCACTTTTCTTTTGACAATTTTGGATATTATTCAAAACCCACATACAAATTAAAATATTTGTGTCCATTGACAAATATAATTAAAACATATCTTTAATTCGATATATTGTGGAAGAAAATGCGACTAACAGGAGGAAAGATATTTGAAATTTAATGTTTCGAAATTTTAAAAACAAGCTGGTCAAGACCAAAATAAATAAAGCCGGTTGATAAATTAATTAACGAATTAATCCTCCTAGAGATAACAATGACGAAATAAATGCAAAAATTGATATTTTTATGTTAAGTCTTTAGCATTCAAGTTTGCGTCGTCGCCATTTTCCAATATGGACGCCAATTTACAAAATTTTTGTAATAAATATATTTTGGCAACGAATTCGCTTAAAATACAATTTCAGTTGCAAAGGCATTTTTTTTCTGATTTCTACCAGAAAAAAAATATTGAACGATTCTTGCGGCGCCATTTTCCAAAAAGGCCGCCTGGTATTTTTGGAAAATTGATTAAAATGTATTTGTCAATAATGCAATTTTATTGACATAAAAAACTAATTCTATAACATTTGTATGAGTTTGAATGTTTTAAATTTTCATAACCAAAATTAGTGCACTATCTAAAATTTTGCATTATCCTCGTCGTCATAAGAAATTGAACCCGCATTGTTGCAACTGTTCCCACGACAGTATGCGCACACAAGTCCACCTTTTTTGCATATGCAATTAGTTTTGCACGATTTTTGCAACCACAAATAATCAGCCTCAGAAGATTGTCTGGAGCTGATGAAAGAGTGCTTACAATTGGTCTTAAGCAGTGGCGTAACTAAGGTTCTCCCCCCCCCCCCCGTGAAAATCTTTTTGGGGGCCCCCTTATGCGACTCTTTTTGCGAGACTTTTGTTTACTACTAATTAACAATGGCGTATTTAAGGAGGGTTTTGGTGATTTAGCATTTTCCAAGCTATGTTTCCACCACCTTTCCTTTTCTCCGAACCTTCCCGAGAAGCGAAAACCGCCCCGAAATTTGATTCAAAGATGCCCCCTAGCTATGAAATGTAACTCAGGGCAGGACTCACTGGCTATGTATTTAAACAGAATAAAATTGTTTGCACAAGTTTGAATTTTCGGTATAGAGAATAACTATAAAGGGTTTCAAATTATATTCTTCCACCATATTTTACGTGCGGTCGAAAATGTTCAAAGAACTTGGTTTCATTGGAAAAGAACACTTTTCCACGAAAAAAAGGTATCCATAGGGGCCAATAGCCTTCGCATTTTTGTACGTAAATGAAAGAAATGTCTGAAAGATTTAATTGCACATATAATTCGAATAAACATAAGAATTTTACAAGTGAGGTTCTATGATACCTCCGTTTGCCACGATACATGTTTAGGCACGATGAAGCTTGTTTTGAAACGAGCGTCTGATCGTATCAGGAGTGAGAAGTTCGAAGGCTGCAATGATTCGGTGACGCAAATCTTCGATATTCTCAACGGGCGTCTGGTAAACTTGTGCATTGGTGAACCCCCACAAGAAAAAGTCGATCGGAGTTTGGTCCGGAGACCTCGCAGGCCATCGAACGTGACCGTTCCTGCCAACCCAACGCTGAGGCAACTCGTTGTTAAGATGCTCCACTACACATCTAGTCTAAAAACCTTTCTCAAGCTATGGCTATATCACTGTGTCCGTAAAGTGTAAATATTGAAACTGCTTTTTGTAATTCTTTGTTAATTTCCAAGTTTTAGAGTGGCTTTTTTACCCTTTTCATATCGCGCTGAGGTAGTGTCCAAACCAGTTACCGCGTGAACGAAAAGAAGATGCTCTTTAAGTTTACCTAGTCGGTTTGGAAGATTATAAATTTTAATTAGTGTACTATACATAGATATCCGAATCGGTAAGTGATACTAAAAGTACGAACACATCCGTGTCTTCAGAGACTATGGTGACAGAGTGTCAGAATTTATAGCCCGGTGTACCTAGCAACAGGGCCCATACCACCGGAGGCCGATCATCATAGTGCCCTACGCCAGCGTCCCCAAGCCCGGACCCTACTACTGATGGTTGCACCTTAGACGCAAGCCACTCAACCCAGCAGAAGAAGGTGGAGATAGAACCATTTGATCAGACCTAACATCTCCAAGTGCGCCACCGCCCTTATGGGTTACAAGAGCCGGTCCCCGACTCCCCGGTAAAGCCACCAGTTATTGCACACTCTAACCCATTTACGGCCAGACTATGGTGACATGAATATTATTTTTTTGCACTACGCTAATTGCAGTAACCACAATAGGTCGGTCGGCGTTCTCTTGTGCTCCCTCCCCCCTCCCATTTCGATGGCCGTTCTGAGCGCCAGACGTCACTAACGTGCCGGGAAGACGTCACGAAAATTTACTCAGTTTAAAATTCATTCCTGTTAAAAATCGAAAAACCTTGGTAAAAGATACCCAGCTAGGTAACAAAAATAAAAAAAACCGTCGAAAAAATCATTCGATAGTAATTTTGCATCTGAAATTGTATTTTTAGCGACTTTCGCTGCCAAAATATAAGCGTAAATTATCGTCCATATTGGAAAATGGTAGCGATTAGAACTAGAACGCTAAAGACTTAACATAAAAGTATAAAGTTTTGCATTTATTTCGTCATTGTTATCTCTAGGCGGATTAATTCGTTAATTAATTATTCAACCGGCTTTATTTATTTTGTTCTTGACCAACTTGTTTTTGAAATTTCGAAACATAAAATTTAAAATATCTTTCCTCCTGTTAGTTGGATTTTCTTCCACAATACCTCGAATGAAAGATATGTTTAAATTATATTTGTCAATGGACACAAATATTTTAATTTGTATGTGGGTTTTGAATAATATCCAAAATTGTCAAAAGAAAAGTGGGTGGGCCAATTTAAAAAGCGTGGAATTTCAAAAATGGCTACAGATAGCTTATAACATTATATCAAATGAAATATAGCGCTTGGTTCTAGCTTTTAATTGATATACATTACGAATCATTCCGACAATTAAAACCGAAGTTATAGGCAATAAAGTAAATCGCGCGTCGGCCATCTTGAATCGCCGCCATCTTGGAACGCAAGCGTCCTTCAGCTTGGAACTTTCAGTATATTTTTTTTACAGTAAGTTATATTTATATGCCAAAATCCAGCTTTTACCTAAAATTCCCCGTATAAAACTCTAATTGCACTGGCCTATTAATACAAATAAGTTATTACACCTATTCTCCACTTGTTGAGCAGTGAAATTATTATTTTTTAACTCCATCAAACAATCTTTTGAAACTTCGAATTTGCCGAGTTTTGATTTTGCCATGATACATGTATGTGTCATATAAATGAATAAGCAGGATCGTTTTCTCATCCTAAAATTCCCCGTATACGGCCCATTTTTATTTTATCTGTCCTGGCCTATAATAAAAAAGTTAAAAACTTAATAGACATGTTGTACACGCATATTTTGAACAGATGGATAGTTCTCTTAAGAGGGTACAAAAATACAATGGATCTTCTGGTCGTGGAAGAGCGGAATGCCAATTTGAAACGTTAAGGTGGAAGTTAGTGGTTTTGTGTTTCTGGGAAAAAATAAGAGATGGCGCTGAAACACGTCTCTTGCTGGTGTTGCCGGAAAATATTTTTATTTTAATTTCACGTGATTTGCTTTTATTCATTGTACTGTTAAAGTTGAGTGCGGCACGCGCATTACCACTTCAAAGGAGTTCGTGCGTAAAGTGCTCGAGTCCTTCTATATTAGGAAGCGCGCGATCTACGGAAAAACGCTTTTATATATGTATCTAGTTCGTATAGGTGTTTCTTTAATATACGGGAGGTCACGTGATAATGTTTTGTCTACGTCACTGTATATAACTATTGTAGTTAGCGAGGGCGCGCTGCTATCACGAGTTCACGACAGACTTCGGCATTCGAAGAGCACATGCAAATCACTCGCCTTGTAAAAACATTTTATTTTGGCCTGCTTGTATTTATTTTATTTTATGGAAACACCTAATATGTTATAGAAATAGCTATTTACAATTACGTTGATAAAAAAAAAGAGTTTTTATAAGTTGTATGGGCTTGAACGACAGAGACGGAACAGAGAGAGGGGTGAGTTGGGAATTTTAAATGGACCAAAAATTCTGAAAATACTTTTAGGGTTTATACAGTTGGCGAAAAATTAAAAATCATTCCATTTTCTTTTGTTTAGCTTGTAGGCCTATAATGTTTTTAGAACTACAGGTATTTTTTTTCTAATTGTGTATTTCTTTGTCAAGGTTTGAAATTTAATATTGAATCATGTCTTTCATGTAGGATCGAGATTGTAAGAAAAAGATATTTTTTAAAAATCATTTAGCTTGTAATTTTGTCTGTTTTCGGAGAAAATGCTGAGTTACGCAAGAATTTACGTAACAAAATCAGACACATACTATACACAATGATTGAAATAACAAACTATAAGGTTAGATACTCGTTCGATCAGGATAGCCAGTAGAACGGTATAAAAGTATTTACAGTGACAATTATATTATTAAAAATAATATTAGCATTTTTTTTGTTTATTCAAGGAAGAAAGGGCTGATCGAGTCTGAGAAGACCGCGAGCCCGGCGAAACACCATCTGATTAATCAGGGCGAGGTATGTGTAACGGCCACGCCAACGGGGGGATACGTGGGGACAGGGGTGAGGACACCCGTGGCGGAAGTATTCCGACCACCCGTTGGGGAATTGGTAGTCGTCCTCACACGACCATCCACAAACTCTGCCTCCCGGACGCCTGGGATTACAGGAGTGAGCCACTACTCCCGGCATAATATTTGCATTGAGGCGAGACGTTTATTCGCGCTACTTTTTCTTTGGTTGTTTATTCTTTGGCGCGCCAATGCTTTTTAATTTAATTTTATTTTGGGGAACCGTTTTTCCTGGTACGACTGAGGACTCAGGCTCTCGAATGCGCATCGATCTCGTAAATCTTGGGTCAGCTAATTCTGGAAGAATACAGCGTTCGAAATAGAATTTTAGTTTTCCAAACACCTTACTTCAATTTTTCGGGGGCTTCGATTGGATGGATATATCTCGCTGAATAGGGACATTTAATTTCCAATAATCCATCCGTTCCGATTAATCCATCAGGGGAGGCACCCAAGTATCCATATTCAGTGTCAATGTACAAACCGTATTTATTCACCGATATTCCTTGTTTTTCCGTTTTTTCTTTATTCTCTTCAAAGGCTCGCTCTTCTTTTTCTATGCCGTAAGAACAAGCGGGATTGGAAAATCTTTTGGGGTACAAATGGCTTTGAACTAATTTCGCGTAACCACTTCCCGCTTTCCGTTTCGCTATAGTTCCAAAGCTGGATGCCGTGATCCGTTTCGCTCGTTGCAGGTGCCATTCTTCGCTGTTCGTTTGTTATATCGTTCGATTTTGGATCGCGTCTCGCTCGCTGGGTGTTACATTCAACTCGTTCATTATTTCGCATTTCCTTCTTTCGAAATCTTCCACGCTCATATCTGGCTTTTTACAATTTTCTCTTTCTTGAGCGGTTTCCACTTTGTCCATCTCGCCAAATCTTTTTTTCAACGAAGTTCTTTTGGATTTTTTTTGCAGTTCACAGTTCCTGACGTGCTTTTTTATGGCCAGGCTGGGGGATTTTTTCGAATAGGCCCAAATGAGTTTGGCGTGCCAAGATCGCCCAAGAATTTGCTTAAGTCCGGCGGCTCTGCATCTAGTCGCGTAAGAGTTTCTCCTATTGAAGGAAACTTGTTTTCCTCCGACAGCCTCGGTGACGAGGGACATATAATTTTCAGCCAAGTTGTTGGTTTCATTGCGAAGGAGTAGGGGGGACAAATTTTTAACGCGTTGAGAAGCTTCTCCAAGTTTCATCTCGAGTGGTTTAGTCAATACCGCGGTCCTATCTGGTCCCGATTTGTCACAAAAATAATCCCGACAATTGGTATGGCGTCCAAATACGTGCCACGGAGTATTCCGGATCTCCCTTCTTAGAATTTCTTCGTATCGCGAGCGTATACTATACGCTCGCGATACGAAGAAATTCTGAGAAGGGACATACGCCATAGCCAAATCCTACAAGGGATCTCTAACGCTAGACAGATGCAAACGAATGGGGAAGGGCGTGAGAGCGGCTATTTCGCACGTCGCGGTTGAAATGGAAAAAGATCTAAAGGACCAACACTGTCTGACGTATACGCCGTATACGTCAAACAGTGTTGGTCGTATCGTCCCGCGCTTCCTTTAGATCTTTTCCATTTCATCCGCGACGTGCGAAATAGCCGCTCTCACGCCCTTCCCCATTCGTTTGCATCTGTCTAGCGTTAGAGATCCCTTGTAGGATTTGGCTATGGCGTATAATTTCGACCGGTAGTTGCGTACCACGTGATTCGCGCATTCGCTTTTCTCCACTTTCGATCCGTACTCGACGAATTTCTTGATATTGGCGTGAACCGACGAATCCCCGTCACCAATAATTCTTAAATATTCAACGCCGTGCATTTTCTTACTTTCGTTGAACCCCTCTACTATGATATCGGATTCCATCGCTGGTGAAGAGCCAGTCCAATTGAGGAAACATTTATGTTCTCTCGGTATCTCTCCGGGCGCCGTCATAGCGCAAATACAACAATATTTATTACGTACTCCGATAAATATTAATTTTTTGGTTGTAGCGCCTATGATACAAGCTACCCCGCATTTGGCAGAATATCGATGACCGTGGCTTCTTTGGGACCACCCTCCATCAATAACGACGCTGATGTAAGGCACGCCGTTGTCCACGTCACCCCTTTCAATTGCCAGCGCTTTCTCCATTTCTCCAGCGGCAGCCATTTCATCGGTGAGCGATTTAGCCCAAAGCTGTAAAAAAAAGGATTACTTCGTAAAATATACATTTCTAAACGGACTACGCAAACCAGGGCCGGATATCGGGGAGGGCAACACACAAAAAAGGGGCCACCATAACCCTTCTAACGATACCAAATACTATGCAAAATTCGTTCTTCTTTGCAAAATTTGCATTGAAAAAGAAAATCAGATAGTAGACCATTCCGGGTTTCCTTTAAAAATTCAAACTTCCCGCCAATCGCGACACCACAGCGATGAGCGTCGAGATGGCGGACACCTTCGATGAAGTGCTTGATGTCAACAATCCTATTTCCAGACAACTTGAGAAACATCTCATTTGGTTTGGGAGGAATGAAATTGCGTTGTGGCGGCGTACAAGGCTCAATAATCAAGCGGAGAAGATGAATCCATTTTTCCTCCCAAGTATCTTTCACTTGTTCTTCAAACCAACTGTTTTCAATTTTTGACTGGATGAGCGGCTATTCGCCTTTAGTTGGTGTTATAGAAATATTTCTCACTATTTCGACTTCTTGCGGATAAATATTAGATACAAATCGACGTCGTTTTGGGGTCGAGAATAAATCTTCAGAGGCCAAACTTCGGTCAACTTCCCTTTGGACATATTCATTTTCAATTTCTATCGCCCTAAATCCAGAGTTAGACTGTCGTTGATTCGAGGTCGAAGCCAAATTTTGTTCAACTTTCATTTGATAATTTTCGGTTGAAATCGCGGATTCTTCAGTATCGAGAATACAGTTTACTTTCGCCTTCCTGGAAAACACAATACTCAGTCGGAAATTGTAAACGGTCTGCGTATCGTGTATGGTACAAGTACTTACTGATTAGAAATCCTTTTATTTCTGTGGATTCTTTTCCGTGACGGTGGCTTACGAGAAGCGTGACGAGGGGCGGAAATTCTACCCATTTCGCGTTTAGAAGCGAGATTCAATAACAAAGAATTCTATTCGTTTAGAAGTCGCAGATTTATGTAAACGCTAAATAACTTTACAGATTGGCCGTATTCAAATTTAAAAAAAACATCGTTTTACTTAACCTTATATTAAAATGTACCATAAGGGTTTCGTAAAAATCTCTACCAGGGGAACGTTGCCCAAAAGACGTTTACATTGAGTTGGGAATACATAGATATATTGAGATGGAATAAATTATAGGTGAAGCATTAACCCTTTTCCGACTTTTTAAAAACGTACTCGCGCTAAAAAATTACCTCGTGGAATAAAGTGATATAGCGCGCGTTACATTTCAATTTTGCTATTTTTTAAGAAAGTCGCTCACCAAGACCCTAGCGACTTCAAGCGTCAGGCAGGTTAACTACTAGAAAAATGTGGTTTTAATTGAATAATAAATTAGTCTTTCGAGCTAGCCGTTTTCAATCGTAAACTAGATTTATGCCAAACCTATCGAGAACACTTTTAATTTTAAAAATCGGTCCACTAGTAAAAAAAAAATTCAAGGCCGCCAGTTTCCAAGTACTATAGTTAATAAAATATTTCTAATTAAACGTTAAAAAGGAATTCGAATGTACATCTTCAATCATTGACTAGTTAAGGTTTCAAAGAAAATTATGTAAAAACACGCGGTTTCATATCTTAATTATTGTAGAATTGGCGAGTGTCGTAAAAACGTCTTATTTCTATGGTTATTGCTGACTTCCCCCTTAATGAAAAAAATATATGCATTTTAGATTTCAGTAAGTGATAAGTTTTATCTATAGGCAATTGGATGAGGTGCTTTTAAATAAGCCAAATATTGCACCAGTCGTGATGAGAGGCCCTGGCAAGAAGATTAGGCAAACGCAACTAAAGGAAATCTTTCAAGAAAAGTAAAAATCACTTTGTTAAAAATTAACAAAGGTTCATAATATTTCTAATACAAAGACGAAATTATGAGTTTGATTATTTTACAAAAGGCTGTTGCCCTAAAATTATCTGTTTTCTATGGTGCCGATAAATCTGAATCACTACAGCAGTTGCCTATTTTCTTAGTTGGATTTCAACTACATATAAAATTGCCTAAGGTGGTGCCTTGGGTATTAGCCTAGCTGATTATTATTATTATTATTATTATTATTATTTGTAATCTAAACATTTCCCGTTTTAATTTGGACGCATTGATATTACAGCGCTAATACGTCGCAAGAGCCACACAAGAGACGAAGAAAGAAACATCATTAATAATGATAAATGTACCCCAAATACTGGGAAGAAAGAAAAAACAAAAAGAGATTGAGAATGGCGCAAGAGCTCAGGAAATTAAGAGAGGAATTGCAAACCAGCCACGAAGAAAAACTTGAAAATAAAAGGCTACAACATGAGGAGAAAATGAAATTCAATAATGAAAAACTACAAGTTTAAAAAAATTATAATTGAACAGTTGAAGAAATAATGACCAAAATATTAGGATTGATGAATTGGAATTGTGATACTAAACAGTGGCAGCAAGGTTGTGAAAAGTTATAGACGTTCGTGTTTACGACATTTGTATGAGTTGCTGAAACTGTCTATAAATAAGTAAAAAAATTAAGTATTATAAAAACTCTAAAAGCCCAAAGAAGTTGAAGGCCTTTGTGGCGGATCCTTTCGATGTAAAATTTTAATTTGATTTATGCTAATAATCTTCTGTTGTACTTTGCGTTATTGTAGAGTTCCATAACTATAAACCAATCATAAGAAAATTACAAATTAGGATGTAATTTATCTAGGAAAAAATGGTAGATTTCAACTTATTATTTAAATATTGACAATTTGTTTAGTAAAATAAACATATTGTTATATTCTTATTGTTTTATTTTTTCTTATGCTCAAGTTCAAACAAACTTTGAGCAATCCTATTTCTTAATGGCATAGCTTTTACTTTTTGCCTAGCTTCACTTTCAGACAACATCTTCTTCGCCATCATCTGAATCTGAACTGATATTTAATTCAACTAAATCATTAAAATCATCTTCATCACTCAAGTTGTGGAGAACTGAACAAGATATTACTTTGTCGCAAATGAGTTCAATGTCTCTAAAATCTGTACTTGTAACAAATGGAATCTTTTCTTTAAATCGCCAATTAAATTATCTACTTAATTTCTTGTTAAATGTTTTCTACACTGAACTTAAATGACCATTGTCTTGAAATGGCGTCATACAAAACGTCTCTAAGGGATAGGCACTATCTCCTAAGAGGTATCCATCTGTAAGGGTAAACAACTAATTAAATTACTTAACAAGTACTTTTTAGAAAATTATCAATAAAAATATGTTGCCTTTGCAGATTTCTTTAAGATCTGAGTAAATAAAACAGTTCGTCAACACACGAGCATCATGGACGAACCCATGATATCCCGCGAAAACGTCCAAAATATTTTTATCTGCATCACATATAATTTTAATCTTAATTGAATTGAAAACGCAAATAAAAATATAACTTAATTTGAATTAAAACAAGTAATATAACTGTAATTAATAATTTTTTCTTTTAAAATATGTCCACCGGTGAGATTTTGAAGCATTTATTCTGATATGAGTTCCATCTACACATCCTAAGATGTAAGAAACATTTACCATGTTATTTCAAAATATATTCTTGATTCTTATTTAGCTAAATAAAGCAATACCTAAAACAATTAGGGAAATCCGAAATCTGTTCAAATCGTATCCTTAAACTTCCTTTATTTTCCGGCCAACGTATAGCAATTGCCGATATATAATCTAAAAATTAGTTTTCAACCGCCAAGAGTTTAATTTCAGACTAATCGTAAACCAAGTCGTGAACTATACTGGACTTTTTGGTGACGTCCAAGCTCCAGTGGCGTAGCTAGGAAAATTTTACCCATGGCAAACCATAGAAATTGCGCCAAAAACACGACGCCAAATCAGATCGCCAAAATAAAAATTAAAACATAATTTGGCGCCCCCCGTCGAGTTGCGCCCATGGCACGCGCCATGTTTGCCATACCCTAGATACGCGTCTGCCAAGCTCTGCCCTAAGCAGCACTTAAAACAGTTCGGTACTGGTGAATAGTTTTCACCTAATAAGAGTAACGTCTTTAGTGTCATAAATTAGCAGCCTGTAAAGATACTAAATGCAGCTACAGATGCTGTACTTAATCATGATATCGATGTCCAAGACATTTTAAATGTCTTGATTAAAAACATCAATATTAATCACCATGAGCAAGAGAAACTTCTAAATGGACGTGGTGTTGTAGAAGAAGAGCCCTACACTTGTTGCACTTAAAAGCTGAAATCGAAGCCTTAAAACAAAGATTTGACGTACAGATCTACAAGCTTAGACAAGTTGAAAATATTCTCAAGGATGAAGTCAGGAAGCTATAGACGGTGGAAATAAGTTGAAAGTAATGAAGCTTAGAATTGAAAATATGAAAGATAGTGATGGAGATATCTTGTTCTACTAAGAAAAATCTCATCGCACTATTCCAACTACTTAACCCGGGGAAAACTAATTGCATTCCCAATAAGGTATCTCCACCGGACAACTCAGAAATTTGAATGTCAATGAACAGTTTTTAATTATCTTAGATTGTTGTAGACTCCCTCTTTGTTCGACTGGCCAGTTTTGTCCAGTTTTGTCTTGTTTTGTTGTATTAGCCTAATGATTCAACACGGCTTTTTTATTTTTTACTTTATTTTGTTCGGTTTTTTTTTATTTATCTTAATGTTCTGTATTCAGTCTGTTTTCCAAACTTAAACCCATTTTGTGCTTCCGCGTAGTTTCTTCTTTAAGCGAAATTTTACATATTATTACGTCTTTTGAATTTCTTCGCTCTGCTGTCGGGTACTGCAAGATTGTACACAAGCTATAACTAGCTTAACGATCTGTATCTTTTCTTCTTTCAAATAAATAAATAAATTTGGGTTTTCATCAAGTACTATTAGTAACATTTGTACGTTGATTAATTTCACTTCCTTTCGATTAGGCCAAATCATTATATGGCCTACTAGAGAAGGCATAGATGCAATCATGCCGGAAGAGTTCAAAGCTAACTATCCTACCACTCGCGTTCTTCTTGACTCAAGGGAAATCAAGGGCGAAACCCTATCATCTTTGATCTTGCATTCTGGAAGTTATTCCAATTATAAATCTTGCTATACAGTAAAAAGGCTTCTTGGTATTAGCCCAAATGGTTCTCTGACTTTTGTTTCGTATTTATTTACGGGGTCAATATCGTACCCATTAAGAGATAACGCATAGAAGTGTATTTTTAACTTAGAACCATTTTTTTCGTAATCACGCAGTAATCAATTCCCACTACTTTAAACGGATTTGACTGCTCTATTCTTACGCTTCGGGAGGTCCGGCCAGGGCCTTTTTATCCAATGGGCACAATGGGCACTGTACCCAGGGCTTACGATGGTTTGAAGGGGCCTACGAAAGTTTATGAATATGAAAACATTCAAGTAAAAACATTTCTTCTTAGAAATAAATATACGAAGGTCTTAAAATGACACTGGATCCGACGGCCTGTGCCGTTAATCTCTTACATTTAAAACAATTGTTGACTACCAATTTCGCTATTGCTACCTATCGGCTATCAACCAGTAGCACACCCTTTATTGCGTACTTGCATTACTAACTCCACCTTACAAAACTTCGTGGGCTTTTTCGGTTAGTAATCTAGAAAACCTAGTTGTTTTATTAAGTGCTCTAGAGGGCTTTTTATCATGGCGCTCTACTTTAATCTACCACATACTCGTAAAATTTTGTTTCAGGAATTTTCAATTTTATCATTCTACAGGGTAATAACTAAAAAACGATACAAAGCCAATTACTCAAAATGTGTTTTGTGTAAGAATTTGAAATTTGCAGGTTACATAGAGGGTGCTGATTATTATTATTATTATTATTATTATTAAAATGACAATGAAAATTTCAATGACCTTGAACCAGTTATTCAAGGTCATTCAAATTTTATCTCGAGAACCGTTAGGACTAGAAGAATGGTTCCAATTAAGAATGTGTTCTACGTTTAATTTTAAGTCTAAACAGCTGGGACTCGATCTAATTTGACCAATGGTAAGCCGAGAAATGTTAGACCAAAAACCATATGGTCGTGTGTGGTATTCTAATCAAGACACAACATTTAAGGGCTTATAAATCGAAAACTTCCAGATCTAATAGATCAAAATTGTCGTGACACTCTAAACTGAGTGGGGGAGTTCGAAATTGGTAACTTATGATGACCTTGAAACATTAGTTCAAGGTCATTCAAAATTCATCTCGAGAACCATTAACACCCTGTATAAACGTAAGCCCCTACTCTATAGGTTTCCCTAAGAAAACTATACCTCTTTAAATATATAACTTTATGAATTCCGGTTTCCACATTCTACAGTTTTGCACTCATCCTCTAATACTTCCGAAGGTAATTCAGTTTGGTTACGCAATTGGGGCCAGTTTTCTTAAGATTGTCTTAAAAAAGGGGGGCCTGCCTACCAGAGCTTACCACTTTTTAAGTCCTTCGCGGAAATACCTCTCGAGGCTATGTCAGCGGGGTTCATCACCCCAGGGAAATCATCCCATCTATCAATTATCGAGTTTCTTCTAGTTTCCGTAACACGTTTGGTCCGTTCGTTTGATCCACCCGAAAGCCACTGTGGAGTCCGTCCGAGACGTCTTT
Organism: Leiobunum rupestre; assembly: GCF_980474605.1. Taxonomy (NCBI): domain Eukaryota; kingdom Metazoa; phylum Arthropoda; class Arachnida; order Opiliones; family Sclerosomatidae; genus Leiobunum; species Leiobunum rupestre. The sequence goes on from NC_143393.1 coordinate 49,745,119, forward strand.
CATTTATTTTACTAATCTAGCTCCTAAGAGGCACGCTATAAGCTCTAGGTGGGGAATTGCTTGAGTGGGTTTCGTCAATGGGGCTACTCTGGTTTTTCACGTGACGAAATACGCCCCTATTGTTTGATAATTAGCTATATATCTTTAATTAATAACCATTCCGTAAGACTGAGTCGAAACGTCACAGAAAAAAAAGGATTCCCACCTCACTAACGTTAGCCGGAGCCTCGTGAAAAACGTATAGAGGAAGTTTAATTTCATTTAAATATTTTAATTCGTTACGCCATGGTTCGAATTCTAAAGGTAAATGCTCTGTTAACTCATGGTCCCATTTTATTTTGAGACGACACAAATTTTGAAATAACAATTTTCCCCTGATTACGAATGGCGAGAGTATGCCATGAGGATCAAATATTGGCGCTACAGTGCAGATTACGTTTCGTTTGGTCTTTTTTTATAATAAGTTTTTTTATTCAAATTATCATTTAGTTTTTATCAATTAAAAAGATAAAAAAATCCAAAATACTGGCTCGGGTTTTAAACGTGGCCAACAAATCAGGTTACTTGGACAGAACGTACTATAAATTTTTGCTTTCATTCTTAAGGAACAACTGCGTTTTTCGACCCATGTTGCGGCTAATTCAGACTAATATAAATTATATATATATATATATATATATATATATATATATATATATATATATATATATATATATATATATATATATATATATATATATATATATATATATATATATATTTGTTATCGTAGTTGTAATTTATTTCTTGTACGCAATCGTTTAATATTTCTATAAATGTTTTATGGTCAAGTTTTATATGAATAATAATATGCGCTAAATATTAATTTAACACTCCCTGTATCACTCTTAAAAGTGTTTTTGTACACGTTGTGGGCAGGTAATAAAATATATTTTCATTTCATTTCATATATATATATATATATATATATATATATTTATATATATATATACACATATATGTTATTAATACGAATTTGTATAGGAGACATTTAATGAATCATTCAATTTATTTTATTTTTAGATAATTCCATTACAGATATTTAATTTAGTTGATGTGTTTTTAAAATACTCATTCACGCTTTTTTCATTTCCACAAGGGTTAAAATTTTCACATTTTATTTATAACTTTCAACAATTAATTTCAAAATACAAGTCCGTCTAGAGGTCGGGGATGGTTAACTTTTATTCAATAGATAAAGCTCTCAAAATTATTCGTAAAACGTTTTGATCAAGTAATTTATATTTCTGTATTATACGATTAATTGTTTTATAAATTTGTAAAATTAATCGGAGAAACGACGTTTTTTTCGATAAAAAGCTCAAATTTTACGAGTAATACATATTTTTTAATCATCTTCCGAAATATTAACCGGAAAATTTCTTTGTTTACATTTTTTTCCAAAAGAAAAATCAATTTAATTATGGATAATGATTAACCATTACCGACCTCTAAGTCCGTCATACGTTTGGGTTATTATTAACATTATATCACTCATAAATTAACGAATTAGATGTGTTAAACTTTTACGTATTTCAAGCGATGAATGATAAATTATTTAATTTATTGCGATTTATTTTAATGCCAGTGAATTTACTCATTAACAACAGTCTCAAAGAGGACTTTATCGTGCCTTTATCACAGCTTTACGCTTTTTCACTTATTTCACAATTTCTTGAATAAAAGCGAGACATTTTTTAATTAAAATAGACCTTAGAATGATTGATATTAATATAGATGGCGTAGAATCTACCCTATAAATATCGTAATCGGTAACGGCTAGAGTGAACGCCACTTTGCCTTTGGTTCCATCTAGTAATTATTTTTAAATTTAACGAAATCCTCCACAATATACATATATTTCTTTTAAAACTTGAATAATCTATTATATGTTAGAATTTGTTGTTTTTTCGTTTAAATTGACGTTGTGGCTTTTGGAAATCTTGCGGGATGTCGTTGGTTGAGTATTGTAAAATGTCCTCCGATCGGCGATATCATCTTAAGCTCGCTCGGGTAAACGGAACGATTTGAAATCGCCGCAGGAACGGGTAAATCTGTGTTCGCTTTATTTGTTGGACGGGTAGATCGAGTCGGTTCTCTGCCTATCGTTTGTAGAAAGAAATGTAGTTGAAGTTCTCGATAAGGTCCGCCTTCGAGAATACCTTCGGTTGGGGTTTCTTCGCAAAATAGCCCTGATGTACGCGCTGTACACCACATTTTGAACCTAAACCAGGAAAAAGCCGTAAGATTACAATTCGTTCCTTTAAGAGTCAACTCTAAGAGAGTACCAATTTAAAATACTAGATGGCAGTCGATGCCGAGGGGTAAGACACTCTGCGAACTCGGTGTACACTGCCGTACCTTTGACAGTGCTAAATGGAACTCGCGAACTCTTGAAAATATGTACCTTTAACAGTGCTAAATGCACGAACTCGGTGTACAGGTTATGTGAGACCGTCTTACCCCTCGGTCGATGAGGGAGAAGTTGAAATTTGATCAGAAATGAGACAACGAAATTTTTATTGATTGCAGAGTGGTCAAGTATTATTGACGGCACAAATGTATTTATGTTAACAAAGAATATCTCGCTGCATCTAAAGCCCCTGTTTTCATGATTCCAGGAAGATATTCTACACGGCGACTGCGAGAGATCATACAGTCGCATATTGTGTTCACCCTCTTTACCCGAAAAAAGGGGAAATAAAACTTGAGGGAAATCGGAAGGTCGTGGTCTAGTATTCTCTGAATATCATTTTCATGACGACATTAAATACAATTTAAAATTGTTTTTTTTTTAAATAGTTCAAACGTTTGACCCATTTCTTTAAAGACAGTAAAGGGTTTTACTGCCTAATATAAAGAAAGTCGGTTTGAAACTTTCAAAGAAGCTAAAATATTTTTATTTTCGTTATTAACAATAACTAATACTATGTTTTTCAAATATTCAAACATACCCAGAAATAAAAATCATTATAAAAATAATAATAATAATAATTATTATTATAATGGTTAAGAAGCGATTTATGTAATTCATAAAAATAATATATTTATAATAATTAATTAATAATAATAATGAGGTTATTGAATACCCAAGCCACCAACTTACGCTTAACATAATATTACTTAAATAATATTTCGAATATCTTTCAATAGATGGCGCTTTAGACCTAAAATCAAGATGGAGTTTAAATTAGCGAAAGCCGTCGATATAACAACGTAACAGCAGAGCTATTAGCCACAGTCCTAAGTTCTTCTATACATTATTGTCATTGGAAGTAGTGTCATGGTTGTTAATCCTAATAATTTAAACCTGCCACCCAAGAATATATGTTGCCATAAAGCAGTGACATGTCTAGCTGCCATACACAAACATGACTACGTGGAAAATGTGTTTTCGTTACGAAGGAAAACTAAAGAAAAAACCATCGATTTTCCTTTCGTTTAGAACTTTATATATAAGAAAATCGATTTTGTTTCGAGTCCAAAACGGGATGGCCGTTTGTTTTATCCGTAAAAGGAAAACCGGATTTTTGGCAGAAAATAAAAAGGCAGTGTCACTTTTACTATCCGCCGAAACAAATTGTAACTCTCTTCTGTGACGTCATTGTGGAACTCCGACTCCATTCACGTCTTACAAACTATTTTAAAGAAAACCCGTCAATAGAGAGTTTAGAGGGATACATCTATGTTACTAAGGGTAATTCCAAAATTATTCTCACTTAATACGATTTAAAGAGTTTAATTTTTCTAATTTAGAAAATGTATAGATATCCAGAGCTCAAGCAACTCTTTTTTTCAACAGATATCGCTATCATCGAAATCAAAACAAGATGCTTCAGCTAACTTTGGACCCAAAATTATGGACACAAAAGTACCCTTCGCGTGGATTGACTCGTTTGTAAATTTCACAATAACTGAAATTATGGTCATTTTTATTAATATATTTTATATGGGATATATAATTTAGTTTAAGGTCTAGCATAAGGTGTCTAATTATAATACTTTGCAATGGTTCTCTGACGACGTTATTGTTTCGCTTTTTTGAATTTTAGCTTTCTTGGCCATTAATACATATAGATGGCACCACGCTTTCCAGTAAAGTAATTTTTTCGAAGAATCAGATAGATACATTGCCATCTTTAATAACAACGGCCTACTCATAATACAAGTGAAAAGATGGAGCCAACACTTCCTTTAATGCGGAAAAGAGTGTCCCCAATATTAAAGCAACTGTCGGCTCTATCGTTGCCACCTTTATTATGAAAAGGCCCGTGTTATAAGAGATGGCCATGAATCTATCCGAATCTTCGAAAAAAATTAATTTCGTGGAGAGCGTGGAGCCATCTATTAATGGGAACGGAAGCTAAAATTCAAAATAGCGAAACAATAACGTCGTCAGAGAGCCATTATAGAGTATTATATTTAGACCACTTTTACTCTACTTAGTGAACTTTAACCTAAATTAAATATCCCATAAAATATATTGTAAACAATTACTATAATTAAAGTTATTGATAAATTTACAAACGAGCCAATCAACGCGAAGCATACTTTTATGTCCCGCCTTTTGAGTCAAAAAATAGCTTCAGCATCTTGTTTTGATTTCGACGCTAGCGACATCTGTTGAAAAAAGAGCTACTTCACCTAGAGCCGACACTTGCTTTAAATAGAACCCCTACTGATATGATTTATTATTCTTTAATTAAAGCAAACGGTGAATCCGAAAAAGCTCTTGGGTGCTTAAAAAAAGAAATCAGCTACGCTAATACCCAAGGTACACACAGGCCTAAGTAAATTAGTGACTCGTGAAGACAATCACCGGGTACCGGTGGTCGGGTTAAATGCCACGTGAGCCAACAGCTCCCTACACTTACTATTACCACCAACCTCAGCAAGTGTTTGTTATCCGAATCACAATGTTTAATTCTGATAAGAATCAATTATAGGTTGAAATTTAATCATTCATAATTACTATGTCAAAGTAAAGAGCGTTATTGTAAAGGTTTAATTTTAGATAAGCCTAGGCTATTCTGTAAAAAAAGCTAGAGAGAGGATCATTTCGCCGAGCGTTGTCAGACCTCGGTATTGTCAATGGTGGAAAAGACTTATTTAGCGTTTAGGTAATAGCAAGTGTCATACTTAACTATTATTATCTGAAACATATTTTTACAATTCGGAGAAATACATTTGAAGCATTTACCAAAAACATAACGATTGAAAATTGGACAATTGATCATTTCAAATACTTTGAACTTACCTCTGAATTCAGAAAACAGTATAATACTGAAACGAATATCCCCTGAAATTAGACAAGATTTGAAAACCATTATAATAACAAGGTTCCCAAAATGGTATAAAAACGTTTGGTTAATCATTGTCATGCGTATTTACCTGGGACGACTGCAAGGCTGCGTAAAAGACTAAGTATATAGGTTGAAATCCCGAATTATCTCCCGGATTGATACAAAACAAAAGGTGGGGAATTCCCAATAAAGGGAAAAGTAGAGCGGTCGCTTTGGCGGCTTTCCTTCAAAAGTTCACCAAAATAATTATCAATTATCGTCAGTCCACATTAAGATTTCAAATAGACGTTGTATCGAGCTAAAATGTGGGTGCCAACATTTCCAAAATTAAGCAATATTAACGCAATTGAAGAGTTTCCCTGTAGACAATAGTCCATTTAAATATTTTTTATGATAAATGAGGTAGGGTTTCACATTCAGAATCACATATTTTAAATTTCGCCAAACCAAATTCTAGCCTTCGTCAATCTCCTGATGAACATGGGATTAATTTCCCAAATTTAAAATCCACCAGCACTATTCGTTTGCCCTAAGCTGTCCGGAGCTACCCCACTATCAATTTTCTACATTCATTCTCGAATAAAGTGTAGTTCCCAATTGACCAGAAAATGCTCGAGGGTAGGCTAAAGGTATTCGCCGGGTGATGGCGGACATGAGGGGAAATGTCGGCGACCACGTTTTGCCGGGAAACAGAGTCTATACCAGGGCTATTCAACTTTTAGGAGGTTCGATTAAGATGCTATACAGTTTATACTAGTAACAAATTTTCTTCCATTACCTGTGTGAAGAATGAGGATGGGAGAAGTCAATAACTTATAAAATATTTAAATAATTTCGGTATTTTTTTAAAAAGTAGCTTTCATTACTTATTATAGTTAACCTAGATGGCGCTCCCATGCAAGAACGATAAAAGAGGGAAGATTTAGGGAAAGAAAGTCTGACTTATGGGCGCCATCCGAAAACTTCCGTAGTCCAACCTACTAAAGTTGGATAGCTTTGTCTATAATAACAGTTCAAAGTTATAATTTGTTTAGTTTGTTACCGTTGCGAAAGTGTATTTGGTTTTAATAATTGAAATTGGCACTTACGATACTTGCACGATCTCAACGGACGAATTCCCTCGTAATTTCGCCAGAAGGATACGAATTATGTTCACTAGAAAAATAGCATTGACCTGTTGGAAAAGGGGGAAGACTAATTAGCTCTCAAAAGAATTACAAATTTAAAAAGACGATTGAAACTGAACGAGCTAAAAAGGACAACGACCTACTAAAAAGCTAAGACAACCCCCTCAACTCTTGACGTCACTCGCGTGTTATCTTTGAGGAAAAGATTCAAAATATGTGAAAACCTTTAATAATTTGTAAAAGAACTAAAAATAAAACAAGTTGTCGCGAGAAAATATTTAGGCGCCAGATTGTCTGGGAGTAAAATTTCCACTAATGTATTTGTCTATTCTTGTATCCTGTGAATTGCAACACGAGGGTCAATGTGGGAAAAAGTGCAGCGTCACGGGTTGGAAGGGAAAGATTTGGACATCCTTTCCACCAGTGGCGCCACCTGACCCCTTGGTACCTCTCCCCCCTCATGTAACAACTATAAATACCTCCTCCGCAAAAATTTATTCACTGTCTCTTTCTAAAATTCTCTCATGACTTGACGCGAAATAAAATGTTTCTTTTTCACCAACATCGTTATTATTTAACTATACTTTAAGTCCCTAATCGAGCAGGCAAAAGTAAACCTAGCGTTTTTCAGTCGGCGCTATGGTAAAAATAATTAGCTCTCCCAACCCCGGTAGTTCCTAAAACTAAAAACTACAAAATAGCCGACAATGTTTTAATTTCTATGAGTCTATTTTGGAAGGGTTGAACACGGGGCCTTTGTCTTAAGCGTTCTAGAACTCTCGGCACCACAAAAATATTATCTGGAGAGCTACTTACTGTTAAGACGGCCATCATTGGTCCGGTGATGATCCATATGTTTCGGGATCTACCGTATCCCTTCCAACAAGCGCCATCTGACGAGATAGACGTCAAATACGTCCATATTGACATAAAAACGATCGGCGACCCTAACGAAACGTATAGGGAATTTCATACTAATGGAAATAAATTCTCGACTTATAGATATAAGGTAAAGCAGAATACAGGTCTAGGTCGTCCAAAGTCAAACCGACCAAATCTCATTCTAAAAAATATGACACGTGAAATCCATTGTGCAAAATAATTACAAGATACTTAATTTTTTTTGTGATTTCATTCGAACATGATATTTTCGTGACTATTCTGAAAATGTACCTGTTATTTTTTAAAATTAATTTTTATCGGTTTCACCTTAGAAATTGACTAACTACTGTACTGGGGAATTTAACCTTTTAAAGCCGCTATAAAAGAGGTCTATGAAGCTCAAAGATGGAGTGCCCTCTCCTAGTTTCTTTCTAGTCTTGGCAGTTTAAAGACATTACTTAATAATTTTCGTTCGAGAAGATTCACAAAGCTACACGCTAGAGAATCGCGTAAGAATTGACTTTTTCCATCTCCCGCGGTAATCGCGGGATTCCCACGCAAATGACGGGAAAGGAATTTTTTTTGTCAAATATAATCGGAATGGAAATGGATGGAAAAGGGAACTTTCGGGATGGAAATGGATGGAAAAGGGAACTTTCGGGATGGAAATGGATGGAAAAGGGAACTTTCGGGAAGGAAATGGATGGAGAAGGGAACTTTCAGGATGGAAATGGATGGAAAAGGGAACTTTCGGGAAGGAAATGGATGGAAAAGGGAACTTTCGGGATGGAAATGGATGGAAAAGGGAACTTTCTGGATGGAAATGGATGGAAAAGGGAACTTTCTGGATGGAAATGGATGGAAAAGGGAACTTTCGGGATGGAAATGGATGGAAAATGGTACTTTCGGGATGGAAATGGATGGAAAAGGAAACTTTCAGGATGGAAATGGATGGAAAGGGGAACTTTCGGGAAGGAAATGGATGGAAAAGGGAACTTTCGGGATGGAAATGGATGGAAAAGGGAACTTTCTGGATGGAAATGGATGGAAAAGGGAACTTTCGGGATGGAAATGGATGGAAAATGGTACTTTCTGGATGGAAATGGATGGAAAAGGGAACTTTCAGGATGGAAATGGATGGAAAAGGGAACTTTCGGGAAGGAAATGGATGGAAAAGGGAACTTTCGGGAAGGAAATGGATGGAAAAGGGAACTTTCGGGATGGAAATGGATGGAAAAGGGTACTTTCTGGATGGAAATGGATGGAAAAGGGAACTTTCGGGATGGAAATGGATGGAAAATGGTACTTTCGGGATGGCAATGGATAGAAAAGGGAACTTTCGGGATGGAAATGGATTCAAAAGGGAACTTTCGGGATGGAAATGGATGGGAATGCGATTTTTAAGTTCGGAAACGGGCGGGAATGCGTTTTCCCTTTTCTGTACACGAAACGGGCGCGTCTTTCGGAAATATTGGCCTATATAGTGTAGGCGGTCAAATGTCTCTAGTATCAAACTTAAGCGTTACCGTTTCGCCTCTGGTTTTCGGCTACGTTGGGGGATGATACTAGTAAGGGGATATTTTTAGTTTCATTTTTGGTCTAAAACTCAGGAGTGTGAAGTTTGTATTTACAATCCGCCAATCGCCGCTGATGGACACTGCGGACTCTGGGAGAAAATGTTTTATGAACATAAAATTGTCTAACTTGGAATACTCTGGTTTGGTCACCCATGTGGAAAAGATATCCTAATGCTTTTCAATTAATAATTTGTTACTAATTAGACTAAATATTATGTTCGAAATTATTTGATTCGGTCATGGAAATTTCGGGAATATAGGAAATGGACGGGAATGAGAAAATTCCTGCCAAAGGGAATGGATGGAAACAGGCAGTCATGAAATGGGAATGAATGGAAAACGAAACATTTTAATGATAATGGGATTTGAATTAATTTTTCTCTACGGGAATGGGCGGGAACGGAAACATTTTCGACTTAATTGCAGCTCTATACTACAGCCAAAATGAATGGCGGAGGAGGGCTGTGACTTACCCCAACCGATGAAGTAATAGAGTTTCATAGGCGTCTCGTGCCTGAAAACGGACACTGCGATGCGAGAGTGCAACAACAGACCTTCGACAAACATCCAATTGATGATGGCCATAGTCGAGTACAGCTGGCCGAATATTATGGACTTGCAAATGAAATCCTGGTACCCGGATAGGAGAGAAAACTGACATTACTTTCATAAATTCATGAGGAGCACTGCTAAATTCATCGCGTCACCAAATTTACAATTTGACAAAATATTGGACACTTTCCGAAGGGATAATAACCACTTCATTCGTATTTTTCTATACCCCAACATCGATTACGTAATCCATAAATGGATTAAAGAGATTTGGTATCGATTACAAATACTACTGGTCAATTACAGCTGTAACAGATCAACTACCGAAATTACCGATCGAGTACAGAGATAACGGATCGATTTCAGAGGTTACGGATCGAACCCTGCATTTCCTTGGTTCAATGTTCTTCAGGACCTTTACATTATTCGGATAAGTATAAGAACACGGTCTCAGTATAACCTTAATTCAATGTTCTTGGGAACCTAAATACGTTCATGGTATTTAAAATAATGAGCGCATATTCTGTACAAATTTTGGTACGTGTTCGTATCTCATCCGCATTGTCCTAAAGAGCTATAGTTGACAAGTAATGCGAAACCGCTATTTGCGAAGAAGCCACAGAGGAAGATAGGTGTCTGTCTGTCCAAAACGCCGATCGCACCGTCTAGAATGTTATATTTTTTTTAGAAACTCGTTATGAGCGATTGTAACGGGTGGGACAATTCAGTCCGCTCGTCCATTTGATTAATCAGGTGCGAGATATGTGTTACGGCCACGCCAACGGGGGGATACTTGGGGATAGGGTTATTCAACAAAGAAAATGACGACACGTTTGCTAGCCGCCATGACGGACGGTGAAATTCTCTTATTCTGATAATTTTTTATTAGTTTTTCTTTATGTTCTTTTGTGTCCGATGTATTGATATAAATAGGTTTTTCTTTAGACATGTCTTCTATTATCGGCGGTGAGAAATATCCGGCAAAGAGCAGTTGGAAGCTGTCGTCCTAATATTTGGAAAATAAAGACACCTCTTCATTCTACTAGGGTCTAGTTTTCGTATATCGAATGTGACTCTTCGTTATTCAATACTATTTGTTTCCATAAAATCCTGCACGAATGTCTACTGGCACTTTGACGACAGCGACGGCAACACCAAACTTGATGGTAATGCTTTTTGTGTCCATTTAAAAATGCCTTTTAATATGTTTGATATGGTTGAATCGTGAATGAACGTGCTAAATTAGAGCAGACTAAGAATGGTGTGTAATAAACGGTTTTAAATGAAATTATATAAACTTTTTTAAGTCTAATTTTTAATTTTTAAATATTGGGATTTACTGCAAATTTCCATGATGTCATTAACAGAAAACATTTAAATAATGAAGAAATATTTAAGTAACAGTTCATAAGTATGCCATCATGCACTTAATTATACCTAAAGAGACGGGTTATTCAGCTGAAAATTTGGCGCGAAAAGAGTCCGTTTGCGGCCAACTTAGCGGGGCGAAAACTAGGAGTTTCAAGGTCATCGCGTATTCTATTTGATTTTGGAAAAATGGACTTGAAGTCCGTAAATCCTCTCTTTCCTCTTTCTGTCTGTAATCGCTTTATATATTTTTAGTCTTTCAACATGTTACCTTTTGAATATGAAACGGCACAAGGTTTTACCAGATTTTAAAAGTAACTACTTTATACATAGAAATAACGATATCTCAATGGGGTATTAAAGCAAGTGTCGGCGTGAATAACCTCTTTTTTTCCACAGAGGTCACTAGCGTCGAAATAAAAAAAAGATACTTAAAAGGAATATAACATTTAAAACACCAACGTCTGCAGCTATGGCCGCTCTTGGATTTTGAAATGTTTGGCACCTCTGTACAGGATAATTTGAAAAATTTAAGGGGTCTTCCATAAAGATTGCTTTGAAGGTTATATTCCCTTTAAAGCAAGTGTCGGGTCTAGGTGAAGTAGCTCTTTTTTAAATAGATGTCGCTAGCGTCGAAATCAAAACAAGATACTGAAGCTACATTTTGATTCAAAAGGCGGGACATTAAATTATGCTTCGCGTTGATTGTCTCGTTTGTAAATTTGTCAATAACTTCAATTATAATAATTGTTAGCAATATATTTTATATGGGATATATAATTTAGGTTAAAGTTCACTAAGAAGAGTAAAAGTGGTCTAAATATAATACTCTATAATGGCTCTCTGACGACGTTATTGTTTCGATATTTGGCCATTAATAGAAGGCACCACGCTCTGCAGTAAAGTCGTTTTTTCGAAGAATCGGAAAGATTCATGGCCATCTCTAATAACAGGGGCCTTTTCATAATACAGGTGGCAATGATAGAGCCGACAGTTGCTTTAAGCTACATTTTGGCCCAATAGGCGGGACATAAAAGTACCGTACCGCTCGCGTTGTTTAGCTCATTTGTAAATTTGTCAATAACTTAAATTAAAGTAATTTTTAACAATAAATTTTATATGGGATAAATAATTTAGGTTAAAGTCCATTAAGTAGAGTATAAGCTGTGTAATTACGATACTACATAATGGTTCTCTGACAACGTTATTGTTTCGATATTTGGCAATTAATAGAAGGCACCACGCTCTGCAGTAAAGTCGTTTTTCGAAGAATCGAATAGATTCTTTGCCATCTCTAATAACAAGGGCCTTATCATAATAAAAAAGGCAATAATTGAGCCGAGACTTGTATTAATATGGTACTTTCCTCGCTGTTACTAGATGTAAAGATAATAAACTTCCTACCTATGAAAAAAAAATATTGAGAAATGAATTACCCTGACCAAAAATAAGTGGTCTAGGAACTTGGTTTTAAGTTTGTATTTGAGACAAATACAAACTTAATATTTACTAAGACCATACTTAAAAACAACTAAACACCAACTAGACTACTAAAAACCAACTAATTACAAACGTAAAATCAAGTTCCTAGACAACTTATTTTTTGGTAAATGTAGAAATATAGAAAATTTTAAATACTATTTATTTCAAATAAAAAATGCAGAATATTATATTCTGCATTTTTTATTCCAAAACGTGATTACACTTTGGCCCGACGCCTATGTAAAAATGATCAGCAGCGGCGTGTCTCATTTTTAGAGCCTCCCTCGGCGGCGCGCCGACAAATTTGAACGGCGGCGGCGGCGTAATTAGGCTTGCCGGCGTAACAGTGACGGATGCAGTGCCCGGGGAGGGGGGGGGGGCGAAATCATTAAAAAGGCCCGTAAACAATTTAAAACAGTAAATGCACCAAGAGAGACCAGAAACTAAAATATATTTCTTTATACTCTTTCATAGAATTTCTGCTAGAAATCATTCATTGAACAATAATTATAATGACTAGAGTAAGAGCCCTTGGAATTTTTTTAGAAAATAGGAAGATAGTACGGCGTCGCGCCGAAGAAACGTCGGCGGCGGCGGCGGAGTGGCGCGCCGAAAATGAGGGAAAAGCCGACGTGGCGGCGTGAACAGCCCAGGCAGACGGACACGGTGATTGTAAAAAGTTACAAATGCCCACCATTAATATAGAAAAAGCCATTGTAAAATACCCAGCCAACCCATTAATAAAAATACTCTACCCGAAACAGATTGGTAAAGTAGATAAGAACTATACACTACCTCGGGTACCCGTGTGTGCGTTGGGCTTCCTTTTAATAATGATCGTTTATAGAACCATTTCTCTTTTAGAGTTTTCAAAACGATCGAGCAGAGTATATATAAAAGCTGTATAGATGAAACCACCTTATTGACCTCCTATTTCTTTGTAGCCCAGATAATAGGAACCAAAATACGCAAAACCATATGCAGATCAAATATCGGGCTGTGTCAGGTTCCTTCACTAACGAGCCAACCCTTAGTACAAATTGCCCCAAAAATACTGAAATACCCAACCTACATTTTTCATACGCCAGTGGGAGGGTTTTTTATGGGTTACCAGTTATTTGGACTACGCGAGGGGTCGGACACTTGCCTTTATTTTGTACGGGATTTCAGGATTTCGTAGATATTTGGGCGATTTTAGCATTACTTTTTGAAGTGATTTTGGGATTTCAATGTTAATTTACCATAGAGAGAGTTGAAAGATTTTGCGATTTTAGACGAAGTGTACGGGATTTTGGTAAATGTCCGACCCCTCGGGACTACGGGTTCCCACATATAGATTTCACCCCTTTGGAGCGTTATAAATTGTGAAAGATGCATTAAGTCATTTATAATTAATGGACGACCCCTCAATCCTAGAAAAGGAATCTTTATTTGACCAGCGACGTCGATAATGAACGACCCTTAAATCCACGAAAAAGAGTCTATATTTCATCCGTGGCGTCATTTATGGTTGACCCCTTAATTCACGAAAACGAATCTTATTTGACCCGTGACGTCGTTTATGAACGACCCTTAAATCCACGAAAAAGAGTCTATATTTGATCCGTGGCGTCGTTTATGAACGCCCCTTAACTCAACGAAAAGTAGGCTATATGGGTCATTTATGGGTGACCCCTAAATTCACGAAAAGGAATCTTTATTTGACCCGTGACGTCGATTATGAACCACCCTAAATCCCAAAAAAAGAGTCTATATTTGATCCGTGGCGTCGTTTATGAACGACCCTTAAATCCACGAAAAAGAGTCTATATTTGATCCGTGGTGTCATTTATGGTTGACCCCTAAATTCACGAAAAGGAAACTTTATTTGACCCTTGACGTCGTTTATGAACCACCTTTAATACCCAGAAAAAGAGTCTAAATTTGATCCATGGCGTCATTTATGGGTGACCCCTAAATTCACGAAAACGAATCTTATTTTACCTGTGACGTCGTTTATGAACGACCCTTAAATCCACGAAAAAGAGTCTATATTTGATCCGTGGCGTCGTTTATGAACGCCCCTTAACTCAACGAAAAGTAGGCTATATGGGTCATTTATGGGTGACCCCTAAATTCACGAAAAGGAATCTTTATTTGACCCGTGGTGTCGTTTATGGTCGGCCCTTAAAGTGAATATAACCTCAGGTATTTGGTGTGTAACACCAACGTTTGCACATCTGGCCGCTCTTGCCTTTGGCTTTAGAAATATTGGACGCCACTGTACAGGGTAATTTGAAAAATGTAATGACCTTCAATAAAGATTGTTTTTGCAGGTTATATTCCCATTAAATCCACATAATGGAGACTATATTTGATCCGTGGCGTCGATTATAAACGACCCTTAAATACTAGATACTAACGTGATAAATATTGAATTGCATGGAATTCCCGTAAACTCTGGGTGAAGAGAATAGCTGCAAGAAGACGCAGTGGATGACGAGGGCGCTGACGAGATTCTTGTGCACTTGAAGTCTTGAGCAATGAAGAGATCTGCAATTTTTCACACGAATTATTAATCGCAACATTCGGAACAATTAAAACAGGCTTCTTAATGAATCTTACTTGAAATAGGTGAAAATAAATAACGTGACTAAGAGTAGAGTTAATGATATGGCTGAGCCAATGTAAAGGATGTAGAACAAGATGGTCGCAATCTGCAAAAGAATTCAATTGCGGTTCAATTATTTTTGTACGTTTGAGCTACTTGCAGAATAATAAGTAATACAGTGACTTTCGTTTGTTGGCTGGCAGACTGAATATCGTTAGCCATCCGCGGAATATTTGCTATTCAAGATTTATTTATTCTTTACAATTAGCCTTTTCAGTTTACATATAGCTACGTAGTGGCAAATACGAGAAGCTCATAAACTGCTGGATTTTCGTCTGCTAAGCAGACGCCTAATTGAAAAATCGTTTGCTTAGCAGACGAAAATCCAGCAGTTCATGAGCTTCTCGCATTTGCCACTACGTGGCTCTATGTAAACTAAAAGGCTAATTGTGGAAGCTAGGAGCAACGAACACAACACCCCACACAAGGAGAACGCAACCCGTCAAAAGTCGTGGATTTTCTTGCGTACCTTTTTCATTGGCTAGACGCTTTAGCGCCTGCTGCCGTCGGAAGGGGAAAATTCGGAAATCGTCTTCCCCCCCACCCGTAAAACGTTCAGTGTAAAGGCTCGTGACGCTCGTCCAATGAAATTCGTACACAACCCGGCGTTAGCGTGTTTAAAGGCTAGCTGCGTTCTCCTTGTGTTTGTTTGCTCCTAGCTGGAAGGAACTTTACTCCTTTTCACAGCTCGTACGTCCGTGTAACACGTGGGTGTGAATGTTCATTCGCCCTGCCCATTCGTTCGGAAGGACGGAGGATATTCTCCCAAGCGCGGCTGAAGAAGCACCACGGTCCGAAAGCTCCCGAAATATTAAAGAAATGTATAGACCATGAAGTAGCAGTACTTTTATTTAAAGCAAGTGTCAGCCCGACGTGAAGTAGCTCATTTTTCAACAGATGTCGCTAGCGTCAAAATAAAAAAAAGATGCTTACGCTACATTTGTCCCAAAAGGCGAAACATAAAAGTAACCCTCGCGTTGATTAGTTCGTTTATTGGCTTTAAAAAGTCGCTTGATGACTTAGGCCTAAGGTGGTGCTTTGGGTATTAGCCTAGCTGAATATTATTTGCCAATAACTTAAATTACAGTAATTTTTAACAATATATTTTTAATTTAGGTTTAAGTCCACTAAGTAGAGTATAAGCTGTCTAATTATAATACTGAATAATGGTTCTCTAACAACGTTATTGTTTCGCTATTTTGCCAATAATAGATGGCACCACGCTCTCCAGTAAAGTCGTTTTTTCGAAGAATTGGATTGATTCATTGCGATCTCTAATAACAAGGGCCTTATCATAATTCAGGTGGCAATGATAAAGCCGACAGTTGATTTAGCGTATTTAATATTGTAGAATACACTTCTCTATTACAAGGAGGCACTGGCTGGCCCAAGGGGGCAACACGGCTTTTATTTAAAGGGACACACCGGCGGTGAAATTCAACGTTGTATATCTGGGCCGAAATTTTTCAATCGCCGGTCTGGCCCTGTAAAGAGGGTAAACTAAACGCCAACGGCTTCTTGGCCATCGAAGTTTTTTTGAAAATGGGGGAACATTTAGTCACAGCATGGCTGCCAACCTCACGCGACTGAAATAATTACTGATGTAATTTCTTGCATCAATGATGAATAATTCAATTATTAATTTGGATTTCGATTTAACGATTTCGAAGTTATAGCTAAATGTAAAGTTAAACAAGCCTTTATTCCCGAAATATATATATGTTAGTTTACTTAGATGGCACCACGTGCTGGATAAGGACTCATGACTTATGTCTATCATAGATATTTGTTTTTCGGCGACCAGCCAATGCGGTCTTGGCGCCTGCTCAAATATCAGTCAATCCAGCGATCAGTTTTAAAGTATTATCGACAATTCAAAATCCGACCAACCATTGAATATACCATACCGTCCATTGAACTGAAAATAAAGGCTCACCTTCGGAGGCGGAGCCGATTCGATGTAGGGCAGACACTCGTTGTAATTTGTCCAATTTCCAGCCCACGTTCCGTCTCCCGAGCATATTCTGTAGGCGGAAGCTACAAGATTAGAAATGCGTCAAAAACAAGCCCAACCATTTCATTTTCTTCTGCTAAGAAAAACTATTCGTTATTGGCTAGCATCCCTGGAGCGTCTCTAGGGTCCGGTTGCCCCACACGTTGACAAATTAGTAAGTAAATAAATAATCCACTCTTTATTTTTTTCAAAGGTAAACCTGGCGTAATGTTTGTGAAAATTTCGCTAAAAAAGGGTACAGTACCAGTTTATGAAACTAATATTTGCTCAATAAAACGCACAGTGAAATAAAATCTAAAATTTCGAAAAAGAGTCGGTGGCGTGAATCTATCTATTAACTTATTAGTTTTGGTCGGTCAACGGCTTTGGCTCGGTGTTTTTTGCCACTACTCTTACCCAATAGTGTTTTATGACTGGCTAAATAAACCCATGACATTTTGGAAGATGGCGCTGCACAAAACTAAGGGTCTTTCCCGCTCGTATTTATTAACGGCGCACGACGAATGCTCGGTGTTTTTTTAGAGATTACTGCCTTGATAATGAGGACATCATCGAATGATTAAATGATTAAATCCGATCAAAATTAAATCTGTAGCTTTGGCTGTATTAAGATTAAAAATTATGATATTATGATTAAATTATAAATCTTGATTATTAGGACACCCCTCGATCATTGTTTATTTTTCTCCCCGACGTTGGGGGGGGGGGGGGTAACCGGTGTGTACAGAGACGGCGGAATAGGGGGGACAGGGGCAGGGGGGGGGGGGCAAAATCCCCGGGGCCCGGGTGAAAAGGGGCCACGAGGGGGGGCCCGTAGCTGTAGGGCCCATCGAAGAAGTTCAAGGGGGGAGGTGCAAATCAAGATAATTTGGGAGAAGGTTTCAGGGCTCAAGGGGGGGGGGGTGCAAATCGAAGGGGCCCGCGAGTAAGTTTGTCCCCGGGCCCCAGGATACCTCTGCACGGCCCTGGACAGGGGTACATTGTACCCCCGCCCAACGAAAGTAGGGGATGCAAAGTATATATTTTTACCCCCAAAAATGTTATATATATATATATATATATAAACATGTAAAATAAATTTGTTCTGGAAAATTTCTTCTCTATCAAAGGAATTTATAAATCGACGTGCGCAGTTTGCATTCTTACGGACATTTAGGGCCTGTTGCAAAAGTATGCTTGACGAGGACTCGACCATAGAAGTTATATTCGCAAATCCCAGACAAACATACTTTTGCAACAGGCTCTTAGTCTTTTCGTTAGTATCGTCCATGATAGTTTTGTCACCGTCGTATGCCCTGTTTCTAAAAACTACGATGACAGAATACCGCGTAAATAGTCTCTGCATACTACGCGCCGTAGAGTAACCGACTCACATAAGAGTGGAAAGCGATCAGCGAAACTTGTTAACACTTTTCGTACGCAACGTCTTGTTTTCGAGGCGTGAAATAAACAAGTTGGCCTAAAGGTAATATAAAAAATATGGATATATATATATATATATTTATTCACACATATAAAACAAGGTGGCCCGTTAGGATTAGTGTTTCATGCGCTTCCATAGGGCCTTCCACTCTATGCGAGTGGGTTACTCTAAGCTACACGCGTATCAAGATGAACTAGATAAAATTGATATGAATAAGGTAGTTAAAGATTTCATTAATAAAGAGAGTAGAGTTAAAATAAAATTTGTGTGAATATCCTGTGCAATTATTTTTGGTTAGATTGATTCTTTTAACCGATTTAGTCTGACTTCCTATTTCGATTGATTCTAACTTAGTTAATAAACCAGCTGTTTAATTTGACTAAAATAGGTAACCTATAGGTCAAAGAAAATCTCGACAAAACAATAGCGCTATTGGCTCCCGCCCAGACACCCATTTTCAATTCTTTGTACCCCCAAAAAATTCTTCCCAGTGGCTGCTGACGGGAGGGGGGCGAGGAGGGAATTCCGCCACGGGTGCCAGGGAAGCTTGGGGTGCCATTTGCCTGTCAAGACGTTGGGTAGGGTAGCTTACCCTTCGAGCGTTATTGGGATTGCAGGAGCGCAGCTTTATAGTTACGAAGTGATAATCAAATTGACTAAAGAAAATATAACCTTCTTGCGGATGGTTGCCATTTTCAAGTAATACATTTATTTAATCGTCTAATATTATTATCTGGTAAAAGACAAACTTCATATTTACGGTAGTAAGGCGTGTGGTTGGTGTAGAAAGCCTGTGTCAATTCAATCATCGGGAGGATGAGGCTGCACGGTTTGTTGACAGTTTCATTGGCTGGCGTCGGGGGCCAGCAAGACAGAGAGTCCCAGACAGCGGGGCAGTAGATTCCTGCCAGAAATAACACAAAATCACATTTCTTCGTCAAATTGAAACGAAGCAGATGACGCCGAGGATAGAGATGAGTTTTTATCCCCGATTTCTGTTTATTAAAATGTATTATTTCGCGCACTAAAGGTCTCTGTTTAGAAAGTGGATGGCTTACGGCACTATTATTTTAAGTATCTGTTCTTCTGAGTTTTATAACGTAAAACGTATGGCCAAGGATCAGCGGGATTTTATACATTTCCTTTAAAATATTCTTCATTTTCTATTTTTCTAATTATCGTATCGTTAGTGGCAATAGGTGAGTCCGAAAAAGATTGGTGGTCAGATGATTTGGTTACTTTCTGTAGTATGGTTAAAGTATTTGAGCGCGCGCTTTATTTTTCATTTTCAACGCGCGTGCACAATCGCGAGAGCCACAATCTACTAATAAATCAAGAGCGCGCGCCCATAAAATTAACTCTTTTGTACATGTATTTGTCGATATTATATTTCAGAATCACCTATTGCTTCGGGTTGAAGATAACTAACTTTAGCGTATATTGTGGCGCCATCTACGGCATTTTTTGAGAAGGTGATGCCGTTTATATTCTGTAAACCAGAAGAAAAAGCAAGTCACCACGCTTTTTAACGAAGGGTGATATAACGAAATTTATATAATGGGCGTCAGCACAATAAAAGCGCACTGATTGATGTACTAATTATTATTATCAGCGGCATCGCGTAAAAACCAAGCTTCATAAACACAGTGGGGCTCCAAAGAAAACCTATGTGAGGTATTTGCGTATGACTTCTACGAAATATTTTTATTTTAACACCCGACGAGAAGTACCCGCGAAGAAAACTACTTTAATTATAATTTTTTTTAAAACATACTTAATCTTCTACAATCTCTGTTGATAAACATAATGAACTTTTTCATATTTTCACTTAAACGAAAATATGTTTATTACGATTTACGACGATGAACGTGTGAAGTTCGAGAGACACAAATATATGGCAGTTGTTTAATCACCGTTAAAGAAACTGTCCAAAACAACATCTATCGAACCATCCATGTTTTAGAGCCAGCACTTGCTTTAATCTAGGAGCAACAAACACAACACCCCACACAAGGAGAACGCAACCCGTCAAAAGTCGTGGATTTTCTTGTGTACGATTTTCATTGGCTAGACGCTTTAGCGCCTGCTGCCGTCGGAAGGGGAAAATTCGGAAATTGTCTTCCCCCCGCCCGTAAAACGCTCAGCGTAAAGGCTCTTGACGCTCGTCCAATGAAATTCGTACACAACCCTTCGTTAGCATATTTAAAGGCTAGCTGCGTTCTCCTTCTGTTTGTTGCTCCTAGCTTTAATGATGCGACTTATATCCGTGCAATACAGTGTTAAGGAATATCTGGTATCTCCTCCTCCTACTCTGGCGTTGTAACGTAACATTGTAGAAAAAATACTTTTACTGATCAGATAAAATCTGCTAGCCATATCTGAACTTAATATTACTTTACAATAGAAGAAATACATATGGAGGTTTATTTCATATTTTAATAATACAAATATTTTACAGTAGCTTTCGAGCTTGACGCTCTTTGTCAACTGCTCGAAAGTTACGGTCATTTTTACTTTTATTATCAAAATATGAAATAATGTGTATTTTTCTATTTTAAAGAAATATTATATCTCTTACCATGGACAATAATCGTTTTATTTATCTGAATTTATTCATTGATCTGATGTTAAATTTATCAATCTGTTCATTCGCTGTAGACCTTTAAATAATATTAAGTTGTCTAATTATTAATTAATCAAAACATTTAGAAAAAGGTTTACTGTTTTAGGCTAAATTATTATTTCCCTGAAATTAACGTATCGTTAGTAATCTAATCTGATATCTCATATAAAACAGATTGTAAATTCAAAAAAGAATGCATTTTTATTTTTATCTCATCGCGAATTCAGATTACTATGAACTAGATAAACGTTATCCGCAGATCTATGGTTAAAATTTAGTTGATCTGATTTTAATACAGTTGTTATCAAAGAAAATATTAGATTAACAAACCGTGGTTGGAAACAGTAGAAACGAAGAATTACTTATTAGATAACAGAAACCTCTTTGTCTCTGAAAACCGAGTCAAAACAAAGACGTTAGTAAAGATATAAAGTTGCCGCAGACGCCTTGAAAATTCGATCATTTTTCTTTCGGGATTCTTGGTAAATTTTAAAGAATTTTGGCTAGCGTAATTGGACTCTTAAGCCTAGTTCCCACTTGAAGAAATATTTCGACGAATTAATTTTTCGCGTATAGCGAAACAAAGCGCAATTTTTTTAATCTCTAGGAGGTAGGTTCTCATTCTCGCGAATATTTAAAAACAATATTTTAAAACGCTAAGCCTAATATCGCTTCAAAATGAACCAAATGGAGAGTAATGTTGAGAATTTCAATAACATAAATTTAATTTTACTTAATATCTTATAGGTTTATATATATGATACATTTTTATTCAAAAATAAAAGACTTTGGATTAGAGATATATTTCTAAAACGACACGATCAGGGCTATTTCAATAACCTTAATATAGAAATAAGGAATTGTGACCGAGAATGTTTTTTCAAGTTTTTTGGAAATAAACAATGTTTGACAGATTAAGAAAAATACCAGATTTAGAATAGCTATTTCTGAAAACGAAGTGGCCGTCAGAGACCTTCTCTGATTGGCTGAAATGTTATTTCGCTGAGACGCCAACGAAAAAAAATAGAACGTTCGCTCCGAACCGCGGAGCTGCGATTTAGGTGGCGAATTTGAAAATTTTAGCTAATTTTATTCGTGCACGTCAATTTACAGTGCGAAAACCAGTGGCGGAGCCAGGGGGTAGGCCAGGTAGGCCACTGCCTACCTTAAAATTTTGAGGCGCCCCAAAATCACCCTATAAGGGTCCCCAAATTGATCTAGAAAGGGGCTCAAAATTGTCCCAAGAGATAAAATTATTTATAAATAACAATGAAACAATTGTCGATAATGTTTTTAGAAGTTTTTGAGGTATCTCCTAGTAAATAAAATCAGTTCTGTTATATTTGGACTCGTTTTACCGTTGTTAGAATATTTTTGTTCGTCATGTACATCACTACTTTATTTTATTGAAGCATTTCATTGAGAAAAGGGGGGTCCCGGGTCGGGGTCCCATTTATTTGGTTTGCCTACCCTCGCGAAAATTCCTGGCGCCGCCACAAACTGCTTTTTTCGCCAAGTGGGAACTAGACTTTAGAAAGAAAGAAGAAAAATGCATCCGGACGAAAACGTGAAAGATGAGAGCGAAACTAAAGAGTGCCGCCTCGCGACACCTTCGCTGTCC
Source organism: Leiobunum rupestre (assembly GCF_980474605.1). NCBI lineage: Eukaryota > Metazoa > Arthropoda > Arachnida > Opiliones > Sclerosomatidae > Leiobunum > Leiobunum rupestre. Next base: position 49,767,780 of record NC_143393.1, read on the forward strand.
TCAAATCCTCTTAACTTTCGCCGCACTCTCAGCGTCGCGTAGAAACAAAATCGCGTTTGCTTGCTTCTGATCGATTTGGCGAAATGCTTTAGTGGATTACAAATTTTGGAGTTTCATTTAATATTATTATACAGCATTATAAATAGAATTATATTTAAAGAAGCATCATTTTCAGTAAGTGGTGTGAATTTTATTCAATAAAGGGAGTTTCGCCGAAAACCAATTACGAGATATTGCGCAGTGAACGATGAAATGAAATTTTTAAGTATCATCAATTTTCGGAAAATTATTTCTTTAGCCGCTAGGCGCTTGATCAAAATTGTCTTTTCGAACGTAGTACCAAGTCCTAGAAAGTGTTTGTTACGCCTTTCGAAAAAACTAAATTTTAATTCCTTACGTAAACATAAACTAATTCTTTGTGATATTAATGAGAAAATCTGATTTATTCAGAGTTACGTAGTAAGGTGAAAAATAAACCATTTCAACGGAACAAACGCTGCCGTTTTACAATTACACTATAGGAGCAAATTTACCAGGAAAGACTTATATGCCACAGAATTATATTTAACCAAATATTTTAAAACCATCAAGTAGTATTTTTGAGGAATCTAAAGGGAGGATTCGCTTAGAAAGAATCTTCACTTTTCTGATGGTTATTTTAATGGAAAACCAACTTAATAATATTGTAGCGTTTTTTAAAATCCAATTTGGGATTATTAAATAAATTGTAAGTAGCAAGAACTAAGAGAAACGTGGTTAAGATATTTTGTTAATGCGCGTGACATAAGAATAACGATTGCAAGCTCGCTTTCGGTTTTGAAATTCTCACGGAAAGGTTCGTTTTGGAAAAGTTAGGGTTAAGAAATAGTGATTTTTTAGTAAGAGAGTTTAGATATTAGACCCCACACAAATAATATTACGTATTGGTGGCAAAGTTGCACTGGGAAAGGTCAATCCCACGAACAGCATTAGTAGTTTGTTATCGCAATTTGTAACCAATTTCTCCAAAAGCAGCTGGAAGAACTCCAACAACCAGATTAATAAGTTGATGACTGCTTTAAAAGAAACGAAAATTGAAGCTGGTACTTAGCACGAACAAAAAAAACCCTATCAGAGCTACTCGACACGAAATGGAGTTTCCACCTCTAATAATTTAAGGCTTTAAGTGCTTAATGAAGAAAATAATGACAAGCTTGCTTGTTTATGTAAGCAGCTTATGAAGGTAACAAACGCAACTTACAAGGAGAGTACCCGAGGTGTTTTATTTCTGATTTTGTTCAAAGTCGGGCGTAATGTAGACCAATATGATATATGAAATTTCCCAAAAGGAGACGTTGCACTACCCAATCGTTTTTCCATGGCAACCGAAAATGTTTGGACCACTTAAAACAAAAATAAGACTTTTTTCTTATTTTACCCAAAAATGTTCCAATTTGCCCAAACTTGATGAAATTTACCTAAACGTGGTCCAAATTACCCATTTCGTGATATTCATTTTTTTTAAATTTTCGTAGGTAGGATCCTGCAAAACCCAAAAAATCCCACGCTTTTTTAAATGGAGATTTTTTTGTTTTAAGTGGTAAGAACATTTTCGGTTGCCATGGCAAATCGAATGGGTAGTGCAGCGTCTCCTTTTGGGAAATTTCGTTACTCATATAGGTCTACTTTACGCCCAACTTTGAACAAAATTGGCCATAAACCCCTCGGGTACACCGGGAGTAGTGGCGTACTCCTGTAATCCCAAGCGTCTGGGAGGCAGAGTTTGTGGATGGCCGTGTGAGGACGACCACCAATCCCCCAACGGGTGGTCGGAATACTTCCGCCACGGGTGTCCTCACCCCCGTCCCCACGTATCCCCCCGTTGGCGTGGCCCTTACACTTATCTCACCCTGCTTAATCAGTTACTGTGTGCTACTGTCTAAGGCCTTAGGTCAACACCGATTTGTGTATATCAACAAAAAAAACTAAAGAAACACCTCGGGTACTCTCCTTATCAGTAGGCACGTCCAAGTTCCAAAGAATTTTCAAGATGAGATTGAGAAGTCTTCTCAAGCTGGAGTAATCGCGAAGTTGACATCAACTTCACGGAGTTGAATATGAGCTTTGGAGTTCTTATTCGCGAATCGATGAAGTATATTTACTGACTAATCTTCCATCTCGCAGTTAATTTTCGAAATTAAGGCAACTAAGACGAAATGAAATCCAAAGAGCTCCGCGAGAAGGGAACGTCCGAATGGCGAGCAACGCGACTCATTCCGGGCACTCGCATAATCCTTCGATTTCCAGGAAATGGATCTCTATTCCCTCAATGACAGGTTGATCGTCGCATCTATTTCGGACAAAGCTATCTTCATTGAGATGCACCGAATCCAACTAATTCTGAGTAGATTGGGGGTTATCCACAAAGAAAACGATGCTTAATGAATACGCGTCAATTTATTTATTTATTTATTTATTATAAAAAGTTGATAAGGCACTTATACATATAGGTCAATTAAGCAAAGAATTCCACTTTTGTATAATACAGTTTTTATTTTTAAATTTTTAACATTTTTAAAAACGTAACTAGTTTCGCTGTCCCGTTCGGGAGCATCATTGGGTCTAAATTGTACCGTTAGCGCTAAGCTCTTATATCATTAACATACAAAATAAAATGAGTACGAAAAAATATAAACAAATTACAGATAATTAAAATATTAGCCAAAAATAATTTTTAAAAAAGTTTATCTTTGGGGGGACAATTTTTATCCACTTTGAATTTACAATTTTTAATCCAATAATGCGTAATAAGATATTTGGTCCGTTGTCTTTGTGATCTCTAAAGCTTGGCTCACACGATGCGATTTTATCGTACGCGATTCTTTGTCGTACGCGATTCAGAACGCGGTCGCACCAGAATTTCGTTCACACAACGCGTCGATAACAAAGAAGAAAGCAATGACCATAAATGAAACAAGTCGTAGCCTCCAAATAGAGAATCCATCGCATCATTCAACCATTTGCTTATACCAGAAACATGCTCCCAAATGAAATATAAATTCCCATTTTGACCATTTATTTTGGACATTTTATGTTTATGCTAGCATAAACCCGTCGAAAGAAGAGGCAAATGCCCCGGTCCGTATGCTAAAATAGAATTTCGTCGCGTGGAGGAAACTTAGAAATTTTCGAAAGGAATGTCTCCCGTTTACTCCCACTTTTAATACTACCAAAGCTGCCCGTCGCGCGCGATAAAATAGGTTCCAACCTATTTTCGGTCGACGTCGCATGCGACTTCATAAAACCCCTTCATACGACGCGATCTTTGAAAATTTGTCGCGCGCGACCGGTCGCGTACGACAAAATCGCATCGTGTGAACCAGGCTTAATGTTTCGCGTATGTTTAAGTGGAAGAAGTTGTCTACTTTACAAATTAATTTTGTGTCCTCGAAACGTGGGATATTATATTTTTGTGCGCTTGAAATAACGTTGTATACCTACCTTTTTATTAGTTTATTTGCGCAAGTTAAAGCTTAAAAAAAATAACCTTTTATAAAAACGTTGGATATGTTTCGATTCGATCTTGTGTTCAGCCAGACCTGATTTATGGGATCTGTTGTTATTTATTATTTTAACATCGGAACTTGTTGGTCGTTAGGTGGTGATAAAGTAGCATGTCATTTTTTTAATACTTTAAAGGAAACCGTACTAAAAGATATTCCTTTCTAATAATTTGTTTATTTTATAATTTGGGCGTATTATCATTATATTTACTAGAAAATCTACCATACTGCCAAAAATATTACAAAACTAAATCAGTGATTAAATCAATAAAAAGATAAGTTTCAATGTAAGTGGCGCTGAAAGTTTAATTTGAAAACAGAAAGAATATTCCATAAATTTTATATTGATACTTTTCGTCCACACTAACTGCTGTTTTGTCCAATATTTGAACTTCTTCAATGGACTGCCGTAAATATTAGGAAATTTACATCGAATAATAGTAATAAAAATAATAATTATAATTATAATTTCAATTATAGTAATAATAGCAACTATCGAATTGTAAAGTTCCATAGCGTGTTTAAGGCTTGTTTCAGCGCGCGAACCGAATTATACGGGTATTAAACCCTCCAAGGGCCCCTGATATTCGCTAACGAGCCTATAATCCCAGCCTTGATCGAACCTTGTTTAGCAGGCGGCCTCTGTTGTAGCTTGTATTGCACTTTCTGAGATTAACAAGTAATGCGTAGATTCCTCGGTCACCAGGATAAATCAATGAGCTGTACGCTAATAACTCTCTGGAATCCCGATCCGTTCAATGGGTTTTCGCTGTAATTAGATTCTGTGAAACAATCGAGTCTACTTGGGAATTCAGCCTGACGACGCTCGGAAAATTCAGAATTTCGTTAAATAAGCTGAATATTTTACAGATTATTATTTATTGAATCAGGTATTTTTAATAATAAAATCCCATTTATTTAAAATTAAGGCTAAGGAAACGAATTTTAAACATTATCCTTGTAGCAAAGTGAAACTAGATGGCGATAGCGTGATCCTTGTCAATTCATTCTTTCTATCTATGCTATTCTAAAATGGCTGTGACAACCGGATATTTTTCGGACCTATAAGCTACAAATGTTTTGTTTAATTAAGTTGAAACCTAATTTTAATGTGTATAATAATAATTATTTTTTATACCAAAGTAATTATTATTATTTTTATATCAAAGTAATTATTATTATTTTTATACCAAAGTAATAATTATTATTTTTATACCAAAGTAATAATTATTATTTTTTTACCAAAATAATAATTATTATTTTTATACCAAAGTAATAATTATTATTTTTATATCAAAGTAATTATTATTATTTTTATACCAAAGTAATTATTATTATTTTTTATACCAAAGTAATAATTATTATTTTTATACCAAAATAATAATTATTATTTTTATACCAAAATAATAATTATTATTTTTATACCAAAATAATAATAATTATTTTTATACCAAAATAATAATTATTATTTTTATACCAAAGTAATAATTATTATTTTTATATCAAAGTAATTATTATTATTTTTATACCAAAGTAATAATTATTATTTTTATACCAAAATAATAATTATTATTTTTATACCAAAATAATAATTATTATTTTTATACCAAAGTAATAATTATTGTTTTTATACCAAAGTAATAATTATTATTTTTATACCAAAGTAATAATTATTATTTTTATACCAAAGTAATAATTATTATTTTTATACCAAAGTAATAATAATTATTTTTATACCAAAGTAATAATTATTATTTTTATATCAAAGTAATAATTATTATTTTTATACCAAAGTAATAATTATTATTTTTTTACCAAAATAATAATAATTATTTTTATACCAAAGTAATAATTATTATTTTTATATCAAAGTAATTATTATTATTTTTATACCAAAGTAATAATTATTATTTTTATACCAAAGTAATAATTATTATTTTTATACCAAAATAATAATTATTATTTTTATACCAAAGTAATAATTATTATTTTTATATCAAAGTAATTATTATTATTTTTATACCAAAGTAATAAATATTATTTTTATACCAAAGTAATAATTATTATATTTATACCAAAGTAATAATAATTATTTTTATACCAAAGTAATAATTATTATTTTTATACCAAAGTAATAAAGGTATTCTTGAAAATAATTGATGGATTTCACATTATGGTATTTTAACCATTGAAGAAAACGCGTGGTTTTTGTACCATTTAAGACAAATTTAATTTAATTGACAAAACGCAGTTCGACCGTTGATAGATGGATAATTCAATTTTAATTTCCATTTAATTTATTTAACATAGGTGTATTTTTATAAATTTAATAATAATAATAAATAATAATAATCAGCTAGGCGGCTAATACCCAAGGCACCACCTTAGGCCCAAGTCATCTAGCGACTTATAATGCCTTTAAAGGGAATATAACCTCAGGTTTTTTGGTGTGGAACACCAACACTTCGACCATTTCCCGCTCCCTTCTATGGCTTCAGATATTTTTGGCGCTGCTTAGTGATTTCCCGCCTAAATTGTTAACATAAAAACATAAAAAAAAACTTAAAAAAGACTTGAGTTTATATTCCCTTTAAACTGATTATCGGGTTACAATGCGTAGGAGGGTGTAGGCAAGCCCTTCATGTCACGCGAGCCAACAGCTCTCTACACTAGCTATTACCGTTAACTTCGCCAAGTTTTATATGGGAAGGAAAAACTGAAGAACTCGTGGGAAAACCCCTTTAACCAGTGGAGAGAGAACTTGCAAACTCAATGCAGAAGGAGTAGAGATTAAATATAAGATATATAATTCATATATTTGGATATTTTTACGCTAAAAGGACTATAGATTTTTAGCATTTAAAAAAAATTGCTTTAATGGTGCTATATTTCAATAAATTGTTGTTTATTTCAATAAATTGTGGTTTATTTCTATAAACTATATTTTTAATAAATTGTTTTTTTTTTAATAAAGTGTGTTTTATTTCAATGAAGTGTTGTTTACTTCAATAAAGTGTTGTTTACTTCCAAAAATTGTGGTTTATATTCTTAATATGTGTTTTTTAAATAAATTGTTGTTGTTTTGTTGTTATACATAAATTGTTGTTTATTTCAATAAATTGTGGTTGTTTTGTTGTTATTCATAAATTGTTGTTTATTTCAATAAATTGTGGTTTATTTCAATAAATTGGGGTTTATTTCAATAAATTGTGGTTTATTTCAATAAATTGTGGTTTATTTCAATAAATTGTGGTTTATTTCAATAAATTGTGGTTTATTTCAATAAATTGTGGTTTATTTCAATAAATTGTGGTTTATTTCAATAAATTGTGGTTTATTTCAATAAATTGTGGTTTATTTCCATAAAATGCGTTTTTTTTTAATAAATTGTTGTTGTTTTGTTGTTATTAATAAATTAATAAAATACTCCTATAGATTTTTAGCATTTAAAAAAAATTGCTTTAATGGTGCTATATTTCAATAAATTGTGGTTTATTTCCATAAAATGCGTTTTTTTTTAATAAATTGTTGTTGTTTTGTTGTTATTAATAAATGGTTGTTTATTTCAATAAATTGTGGTTTATTTCCATAAAATGTGTTTTTTTTAATAAATTGTTGTTGTTTTGTTGTTATTCATAAATTGTTGTTTATTTCAATAAATTGTTGTTTATTTCAATAAATTGTTGTTTATTTCAATAAATTGTTGTTTATTTCAATAAATTGTTGTTTATTTTAATAAATTCTTGTTTATTTCAATAAATTGTGGTTTATTTCCATAAAATGTGTTTTGTTTAATAAATTGTTGTTGTTTTGTTGTTATTAATAAATTGTTTTTTTATTAAATTGTTTTTTTTAATAAATTATTTTTTTTAATAAATTATTTTTTAATAAATTGTTGTTTATTTCAATAAATTGTTATTGTTTTAATAAATAGTTTTTTTAATAAATTGTTGTTTATTTATCATCAATTGTTTTTCCTATTAATTGCTATTTTTTTTCAATAAATTGTTATTTTTTATAAATTGTTATTCTTTTATAATTGGTTTTAAAAAAGTGTTATTTTTCGATAATTTGCTATTGTCTAGATTTTATTCCATACATTTTTTCAATATTTTTCTTTAGACTTTTGACTGGTAGCCCATCCTCTGAGGTGCTTTTAAGTATGACACCAAAGTGCAATAAGAGTCCGTTGAGTGTAGCCACCTTTCGGTAAAGGCAGCGCCAAACTTGTTTTTATTTGATCAAGGGCGAAGAGACTGTTCCTTTGACAGCCAGTAATCAAGGGTGATGGAGAGTTTGATTGCCTTTTTCGCTCCGAATGTGACAATTAAAGAGAAATTGTGCCCGGGAGTACCTATTCCACCCGGACACATAAAATCGCATCCGTCCGGGAAGGCGAGACGATGGTTGCGAGGACCAACTGACAGAATTGGCCATTTGCGAGTAACGAACCCGGTTGGATTAACAACACTACTTGGGATCCGAAGTGCAGTAATAGTTGGTTGCATTTTGCCATTTCTGGTATTTCGACCTCAAGTATCTAGTGTAGCCATTTGACGGTTTCTTTACTAGAATTCGGTCTTTCGGGTGGGTGTAGTGTAGCCGGGGTAACAAAAATAAAATAATACATAGATATTTAATAGGTTTTGCCATTCTTAAAGTTTACATCTATTATTCTAGATCAATCATTTCGTCTGCCTCAGCAATTGAGCAGTTCCAAACTTGTTTCTTAAGTAATTAATTTAAATAATTATTACTTCCCCACCTTAATGTTGTAACGCGTATTTGAATATTACTCCCCTACTTATTGTAACGCTCCTCTCTCTACATTTACCCTGACTTATCATTATTGTTGAAACGTGAGGTGACGCCTTATCACGTTGTGACGTTATTACCTCTATTATTATCTATAAATAAGCTTGTACCACTATTACATTTTACACTTGACAAAGAACCATGTAAGGTTCGAAACGTTGTGTCGTTGCCGCTATAGATGTTTTGTTTTAACGTCACCTCTCCTTTGTTTAATTTTTAATTTTATTATTAAATATTAAATGTGTTTTAAAACTCATGAGTATTCCGTAATCAAGTTATTTTACTTCAAATTATACTACCATGACAAAAATCAGCCTCTCTATTTGTTTCTTAAGTAGACGACCAAATTCAATGACTCCACTTTTCTTGCTTTTTTATAATAATAATAATAATAATGATAATAATAATAATAATAATAATAATAATAATAATCAGCTAGGCTAATACCCAAGGCACCACCTTAGGCCTAAGTCATCAAAAATTCCATGTTGTGTACGAATTTAAAGTGGACTATATTAGGGTATGTTAAAAAAATACGTAATTTCTGAAAAACCCCTTAGCTCCGATAGCGCTACACTTTCAGCTAGTGTTGCACGAATATAAGCGAAAAATCTGTTGCAAAATGTTGTACCAAAACTGATGCAAAGCATTGCACGAAAACCAACGTATAGCCTTGCCCCAAATCTGATGCAAATTTTGGAACAAATTTGATGCAGTGTTGCACCAAAACAAACGAAATCTTGCACCAAAACTGATACAATATGTACAACCAACACTGACGCGTTTCTCCGACGCAAAATGATTTTGCCGAGTTTTATGTTTTCCACGTTCCTTTCGATATTTAACACAAAATGGTAAAATGTTTCAAAAAAATTTCAATCACTAAATTTTATAATTTGAATTACGAGTTAACATTTCAATCGTGAATTATTTATAGTTTAATTTTTTAACATTTATAAATTACGATTTAATAATTTTAATCATGATTTAAACTGATTTAATCTTTTGGGGGTATTTTCATAGTAGTGACGTAACCCTTGGAAGGAGCTTACAGCTAAAACGGGAGCTGGATTTGGGAGCAACGATAAAAATATTGTTAAAGGGGCTGGAAAGTGGGGTTTTGAAATCGTCTAGTGACGTGGTATCTCCAAAAAAATGTGGACCCTGCTTTATTTTCATTATTCCCCGCTTGAGGAATTTGGCTCTGACGGAGATGTTTTGAAAATAGTGAGGAGCGACCCGAGAGAGATTAGTGACAGGTATTCATACGCGAACTAAGATATTCGGGCCTTTGTGGACGTGGTTTTGGTTCTAGTATTTTATGATTTATTTAATTATAATGAAATTAATGAACGAGTTTAATTCAAATAAAAAACGGAAACGTGATGATACGAAAATATCTCTTGTTGGTGAATTAGATAAGTGGGAAAAGGCAAAAGAACTGATCAAGATGCTCCAGTGAAACCATGGCCCTAAGAAATTGGCTTCGATTCATCTAGTGTTTTTTTACAAAATTCGATGAAACTCGTAAATAATAATTTAAGAAATTACGAACACACTACTACCAGAAGACCTTATCACTCAAATTAATTTTTCGTTAAACATTTGTTGTTCACTAAACTAAATCTTAATAAAGATTAATGAAATTTTAAAACTTCCTACGAGCTCAGCTAACACTAACCAAGACCACGCTGGATTTCGTCAAACAAAAATCCCAACACAGTGGTGCCTGTTTACGTCTTCGCGAACTTGAGAAAAAGTAGTTCTACGCGCCAAATTTCGTTAATGACGTCACGGATGACGTTTTTCAAAACCCCACTTTCCAGCCCCTTTAATATAGTTGTTCGCCCTAAGTGTAGATAATTCTTGGTGGCAGATTTGGTGGAGTGGCGGAGTGCGTATTGGGTATTTAAAATTTAATTACTGACCCCACAATTACCACCACAATTTTTCAACACTTATACTCCACTTAAAGATTTTGTGGGTGAATTTACTCCAAGCATGGCCTACGTTCTTAGAAAGGCCCGTTCACTACATTAAATCGAAGGGACGACTCGTTTATTTGCTTCTGATTCACGAAAGATGTCTTTATGGACCGTACTAAGGACTTTTTCAAACGTTAGGCTTAGCCTTTTACATTACGAAAACACAAGAATTTGTATTAAAACTATTTAAATTTACATTTCAGTTACTTAAATTCTGAAAATTTACTTCTAGAAAGAAACTTTAAAAATTGTAATTAACATTCAAAATTTGTTACAATAGTCTTAGTCGATAATTCAAAATAACGGTCAAAACGCCGCCGATCAGTTTAGTAAAAGATTTTCGGTGGCGTAATCATCGGCCATTTTCGGTATGGAGATACAGGCCGGAAGGCAGGCAAGGCTGCCAGATTTCGGTAGACCGAAAACGGCAAGCTCTCTCAAATGTTTTCGTTTTCAAAACGAAAATTTTGCGGCGTAGCTATCGACTAAGACTATGCAACAGTTTGCACTCTGCAACGCCATATTGTTTTGCGGGTCTTGCACTATTTAAAGTTGAAAACTTGCCGTTACCTAGGCAACGGTCCCCAATGCGCGAGAGCATTTTTATTTATAATCAGCCGGACTAACATAATTCGTTGTTTTAAACTGTTTTTAATTTAAACTAAAAAAACATTGTTTAAAACACGTTTTAAACTCTTATTCGTACTTACTTATCAATAGAAGGATACATTTTTTAGAGATAGTAGTATTTTAGGGCTATTATTATTGCGTCCTCTGCGGGAGCCAACCCCACCACGGTTTTGCAACGGATCTCGGGCTTAAAGTGGGTCTCCGTGGCAATACGTTTAAGATTTATTAGCCCCTACGGCGTCATAGCTATCAGCTACGTTATATAAGTTTTATAGTAAATGCCACGAAAAACCGTGAAAAGATTATTGGTCAATTTAATCAACGCCTGACATTTTAAATATATACTTCTGCTCTTGGGTAGACACGTTTTAAAAGTAAATGGACCACGATAAGAATGAAGGATAAGACCAATAAAATTAGGGTTGTTAATTTTCCGGAAAAATAAAATGCGGAAAAATTTCCAAAAAATTTTCCGGAAAATTTTCCGAATTGCGGAAAATTTTCCGCAAATCGGAAAAATAAAAAAATTAAACATAAATTACTTTTCAAGGGTTTTTAATGTTTTAAACTTTTTATCGATTTAAAATGACTAATATCAGTAAACATACTACAAAACATTAATAGTGTTACATTTCAACCAGTTTAAACTAGTCTATAGGTTTAGTTTTACTTTTAGATTAGAAAAAATGAGGTGAAAATGCCGCTTTATTTAAATTTGCAAACAATATATTAGACAAATCATCGAATGAAAACGTTTTGAATATTTTTCGGAAAAATACGACTTACAACAATAAAATCCTTTAATTTTATAATCTGAATAAGTGACAAATCATAGAAGTATCTAAATTTAATAAGTATATCCAGAAGTTTATTATAAACTCCAGCTGCAGGAAAAGTATCTAAGTCCCTGTTCCGTAGTAGTTTTATTTGCTGGTTTTGATCCTATTGTTGTTTGCTAGTCTGACGTATTATCTTTTTATATAACTCTCGTTTTTGACTCATTATATTTGGTCTTTTCAAACTTGGGCGACCGCGTGTCACAACTCGTCAATAGAATGTAAAATAGAAAACGAGTAGTTAAATTAGATACTCCCTCCCACCCAAAACAGTTATACTATAAGCTTCTGTCATAAATATTCTACGCAATGTGACTATCGAAATGCACCAACATGTGGGGTAAAGAAAACTATATTATATCTTGAATTTTATTCTATCAAAAACAAGAATCTCTGGAGTTCAATAAAACAATATATAGTGGCTTTAAACGAGAGCCAATTTCATAGCAGACCTTTGAATCAAACTCTTTATTATCAAGTCCTTTACGTTTCTTGTGAAACGAATTTTTTGTTAGCTTTCAAAAACCTATTTTATTAGAAATTTATCAATTGCTGTAGTCGTGCTTCTTTCTCACGAAGCGTTACGATCCCCTCCGTTGTGCCAAATGGTCCCATCTTCGCCGTTGTAAATAGTTTTTCAAGTTTTACCATAGCTTTCTCTATATCCTAAAATACCTGCCAAGGGTCGTAAATCTTTAAAATGAACTTTTTTCGTTGTTTCCCATTGAATTGTGTTTCGGGGAAAGGGTCTCTTTTTTTTTGAAGGTCAAATTATTTTTGTGGTCGCGACTTCCCGACCCCAAGCACTGTCATTATCGGGAGAGGAGAAATGCCGTCAAGTGTAATGCGTTATCTTATAGAAGATGCCGACCATAAGGATCATAAATTTAATTTATTGCGTGAACTATCTGAGTCACGTAGACCACTTCGTTTCTCAACTGCGGAAGTAATCTTGAACCTTCTTGAAAGTGTCAGTTGCTGTATGTGATATTTGATTGGCCGATACCCATTATAAACAGCCAAAGAGAAAGTGACCAGGATGTTGGGGTCACGTGGTCGTGCTGGTAAAAACTCGGTGTCAGAATGGAGGAAGAGGGGAGAACGATAGAAGACTCGAGGACGCGAGAACTTAACTGAGAGTTCCTAACAACTTCTGGAGGTGCCGCTGCTTCGGTTTCCGCTATGTCGTGTGATGTTAAATCTCGTACTCTGGAGAATGAATAAGAGTTCTTTGTATCTCGTGTGGTTCTTCTTGCGCGCGCTGAGGACCCAATTAACATGGTGATGTAACCCTAACGACTGCGCACTTTGTATCTAGTCATGGCGTAGACAGTGAATGTGAAAAACCATTTATAGTAGATGGCATCTTCTCCCATTTAAAATGTAGGACTGTAGTGTAATGTAGTTGGGGAGGGGGGTGATTGTAATTGTTTTGTTTTTGTTGGGGTTGATTTCATTATTATTTGAAGGGGTTAATTGGTGTGCTTTATGGGGTTTCTTAGGGTTGGTTGATAATTTGTAGTGTCGGGTAATGTTTAATATTATTGTTGTCTTTGAAATAACTGCGTTGTTGTGATTAGTTAATTAATTTATAGTTGTTATTTATAGTGTTTGGAAAGTTGATTGTTGTTTGATTATAAATTTCGTTGATTTTAATTTAATAGCCCAATATTAACATTCTAATAATGATAAGCTTAGGCATTGTAGCTCCAAGTGTTTGTTTCTATCCCTTTAACCTTCATTAAATAGCTGCGACCGATTCGTTTGCCCGAGGCCTAAGCTCGTACAAAAACCATTACACTTGTCGCAATAGCAATTCATCAATCGTGAAATTTTTTCTTTAATAAACTTCATTTAAAAAAAACTTCTAAGAGTACGTAAAATCTTCCTCGAAAAAATTATATTTAAAACGTTTTAAACATATTGGGTTTTGTTTAAAAGGTTGGTTTAAAACATGTTGTTTAGATCTTACCAGCCCTGGACCCAAGTCCTCTTGCGACTTTTAATGCCTTTATCTAAGGTTAAATTGCGTAAGTAGATGTTGACAAGCCTTTCATACTAACTACACTTACTATCACCGTTCACCTCAGTAAGTTTTTGCGAAAAGAGAAAACCGAGGAACTCGGGCTGAAAACCCCTTTAACTAGTGAAGATTACTAGCAAACTCTACGAAAGAGTTGTTCCCAGCCCCACAAACTTCGATCGAACCCGGCTCGTCTTGCTTCAAGTCGAAAATGCTAACCACTTTGCACGAAACCCTCCCGATATTTCACATTTTAACTGGCGCAACTCAGTACTTATGGTGGCGTCAGTTTTTTGAAAACTGATACTTTTAGGTTTATTGTTAGAAACTTAGCATTACTGTTTTTTTGAGAGAAGATAACGCAGTAGTAAGTACGCTTCCGTAGACATAATTACTGAAGTAACAACTCTGCCACTCCACCTAGTGGCCATATTTGTCGAACTAAAATGAGAGAAATTAATTGAATAAATTACCCGTGCACGGACCTTTGTGATAACGTCGACAACGTCGACAACGATCTAAGGTTTAGAAACACCTCAAAGAAACACTATAATGGCATTTACAAGTATAAATTTTCAAAGCGAGCCTTTTAGGCCAACATTTGTCTCTGGTATTTGAACCTATTAGAGCGAAGGGACGATATTATCCTTTTAAGATGACATGGAGTTTCCCCTTAATCTATCAAAATGACGACGAAATTTACGAAGCAAGGCAAAGAAGGGCCAAGTCGGATTAAAAGCTTTTACTCCAAAAATAGACTTTTATTTGTCATCTTCGTAAAGGATTCCCAAAATATTATTCTTTTTTCGGGAACTTTGTATTTTGTCGCGAATCTTTTGCATTTTTAATAGAATATTTAAAAAAAATTCAATTTTGTTCACGTACAACGAAAACAATACTCTACACTTTTTTATTATAAGTTAATAAATCTAAACAACTTTCCAACGATTACACATCGATAATTTAAATGAGATTAGAACCGCATATTGGCATGTAGGCCGTAGGTTTTAATCTCATTAACATTTTCATAGCGTTGGAAAGTTGTTTATTTATTAACTTGTCCTAGTACGGTTGTACTTTCAATGCCTAAAAATCTGGAGAAGACCATGCATCAAAATATATTAAAATTTATATTAAATTAAGTGAAATGAGAATAAAATCAAGTTACATTAAATTAAATGAAATTAAATTAATATAAATTTAAATTAAGTCAATATAAAGTTAAATTAAATCAATATAAAGTTAAATTAAATCAATATAAAGTTAAATTAAATCAATATAAAGTTATAATAAATCAATATAAAGTTAAATTAAATTAATATAAAGTTAAATTAAATCCATTCAAAGTTAAATTAAATTAATATAAAGTTAAATTAAATCCATTCAAAGTTAAATTAAATTTATAAACAATGAAATTAAATTAATACACAGTTAAATTAAATAAATAAACAGTTAAATTAAATTGATATAGAGTTAAATTAAATTAATAAACAGTTAAATTAAATTAATATACAGTTAAATTAAATTAATAAACAGTTAAATTAAATTAATGAACAGTTAAATTAAATTAATATACAGTTAAATAATAAATAATTTAATTTGAATGAATATTAAGTTTAATTAAATGTATATAGAAAAATATTTAACTAATATTAAATTTTATGAATATAACGTTAAATCATGTTAAAAAATATTACTTTAAATTATGATAAATTTATTTTACGGTACTTCATGTTAAATTAATATTACGTTAATTCATGTTAAATTAATATTAAGTTAATTCATGTTAAATTAATATTACGTTAATTCATGTTAAAAATATTTCGTTCAGTTATGTAAAATTAATATTACGTTACTTAATGTTTAATTAATATTACGTTACTTAAGGTTTAATTAATATTACGTTAAATCATATTAAAAATATTACGATAAATATAAGATCTTCTTGTCATTTTGTTTTACTATTTCAGGCTATTGTTCGCTCAAGAGCGATGTTTGGTTCCTTAGTTTGGGGTGGTTGTAGCGACTACCTTTTTTTAAAAATTGAATCAATTCAAAGAAAATTTATCGTCAATCTTTACTTCTTCTTTTTAAAAAACACTCGTAAATACAATTATTTAAATATGCTCAAATATTTTGGCTTACACAATTATCGTAAGCAAACTTGTGGAACTTGCATTTTTGTACAAATTAGTGAATAATATAATTCCTTGTCCTAACCTATTATCACAACTAAATCTGTCTTCCAAACTACGCTATTCGAAACACAAGTTTGTTTAAAACTAAAATTTGTTCATTGAACCCCGTTAACCGAATTCAAAAAACAGCTAATAAGTATGCTTCCAGGATTGATATATTTTCCGGCAAAATTTCCGACCTTAAAAACTTAAATTTTTCATAACCATTATTTCATTTTTATGTTACTTCGATTTAACAGAATATTCATTTTTGTTTGTTTTTTTTTCTCTGTTTTCAAATGTTGTTAAATATATTGAATGATAAACTTTTATATAATCCTTCTATGTGGTCTATTTGAAACAAGCATATATTAACTTGCTGATACTCCATATATTGTTTTAATACACATTAAACACTCTTTTCATTTCATTTCATTTCATTAAATTTTGTTAAATTAATATAACGTTCAATTATGTTAAATTAATATAACGTTCAATTATGTTAAATTAATATTACGTTAAACCAATTTAAATTAATATTACGTAAAACCACTGTAAATTAATACTACGTTACATAATGTTACATTAATATTAACATAGCCAAAGTTACATTAATATTAAGTTCAACCATGTTAAATTAATATGAAATTCAATCATGTTAAATTAATATGAAATTCAATCATGTTAAATTAACATTACGTTAAATCATGTAAAATATTACGTTAAATAATGACGAACCTTTAACCTCGCGCGTAACCATGGCGACGGGGTCACCGTGTGAAAAAAAGCTTGTTTTGGCACATTAAGATATTTAAGTCTGTTTTCGCTTCGTACACCGAGTGACTCTGTGGGTAGGTTATTCATATTATAATAAAATCGAGCGGATTTTCCCAAAATGGAAAGAGAAATTGGGAACTTTTAAATATATTTAGCAGATAAATACAACGTCGTTTGAATCGCTGCCCCTTTAACGGATTTGATTTCGCTTGTTAACGCCAGACGGCGTATCTTTTCTCTAGATAGATGAAAACTGCGTTAAATTATGAGCTCGCTGAAAGCCAAAGTCAAGCTAGTCTAAAAACCAATATTTTAAATGAAAACGCAAGATTAATAGGTGAAAAACAAAGACTATATAACGCTTCGCTTACTAGACAGGCGTGTTCTATGGCTCAACTTGCATACCGATTGTGGCTCCATCTCGACGCTGGCCCAAAATTTCCCCTAGCTTGAGCTGTGTTACTAGTGGCGCCTCTAGCCGCGGGTCCAAATATTACCCCAGCTTTTACAGTGCTACAGAGGTGTTAACAGGTTTTTCCTAGGAACACGCCTGTCTAGTAAGCGAAGCGTTATATAGTCTTTGGTGAAAAATACCTTTACAGGAATCTTAAATCGATTTTTTTTAGGGATGCACCGATATATCGGCCGATATATCGGCTAATTTTTCAAATATCGGTATCGGCCAATATCGGCTTAAGCGAGGCCGATATTAGCCGATACTTCTGGTATTAGAAAAACATTTTTTTGATCGCTGTTGTAGGAAATAATTATTCGCGTCCAAAACGGTCAGGAATCATAAGTGGTTTTTAGACTCCAAAAGCCATAGATCATATCATTTTTTAACAGGTGGTTACGAGAGTAAACAAAAAAGCATAATATTGTGATAGGTAACTTTGTTAATATCGGCCGATATTATCGGCCACGATTAGCCGATATATCGGCTGTACCCATATCGGTGCATCCCTAATTTTTTTTCAAACATCACGTTTCTCGACGTCCTTGACTAAGGAGCTTATTTTACATTTATTTTTAAAAATAAAAACGATCAATTATTTATGACACTTTTGCTTCATCACTGTAAAATTGTTGGTACATTAAGGAAGACAAAAATGATCTGGATCATTAGGCGGGGATAAATGGGAAACCCTGTTAGTCGTCTTTGCCGAGAGATGGAGTGAGAGGTATAAAAGGGTTTTGAATTATTACTCTGGAGAGCTCTCCCATTTCAACGTGTGACAGATTTTATCACTGACGCTCTGTAGGTCTTTCAATAAATGATATCTCTTCTTTCAGCGAGTCCACTTGTATGTGTCAAAAGCATTTGCCATTGACGGTCCTTACCTTCTCATCCCCAAAATTCTATTATAAGATAAGGCTTCTAATAACGTTAGTATAGGTCCCAAGGGATATAGACACTTTAGCTAGCTATATTTATTCAGTAAGTGATTACACGATGCTGCCTCGATCTAAGTTGGACTAAGCAAGGTGGCCAAAAATTGTTTAAATCGTGAGGTTTGAAGAATAAAAATATTTTTGACTCATTGTTTTGAACTATAATAAAATCAGTAAGAGTTTAAAATCGATTTAGGATCTTCATCATAATCATGGAGGAAGAGAGAGGAGGCTTTATGAATAACCTTTTTACCCCGGGAGCTTGATGCCAACTCCCACAGGGTAGGAGAGTGGGGGCTGACAAAAAAAAGGGATCAGCACCCGTCAACTCTCACGGCCTGGCTGCGCGTTCTCTAGTTGGCTCCCTCTATTTTTGTTGAAATTGTTACCCGTTGTGAAATTACACCGAGTACGCCTAAACACTAAAAGAGGACGCCAAATAGGGAACGCGTGAGACGACAGGCAAACCAACGGATGCTGCTCCCCTTTTCTGTCAGCCCCCACTCTCCTACCCTGTGGGAGTTGGCATCAAGCTTCCGGGTAAAAAGGTTATTCATAAAGCCTCCTCTCTCTTCCTCCATGTCATAATATACTTTGAGCAAATATAGAATTTGAAATTTTTTCCAATACTAACAAGATGTCACGGACACAATCTTCCTGATGTATTACATATATTTTAATTATTCAATTTCAATTTGAACAAATTTCAAATTACCTTGTACATTAACTTAATAAACCAGTTACCTGTTTTTGGAAATAAGGTAGCGAAACTCAAACACGTAATTTATATTAATTTTTAGGTAAACCGAAGTTTTCGAGCTACTAGGTTTTGTAAATAAGGTAGCAAATGCCTTAACTTAAATTAATTTTCACTCAAGCCCAAAGTTTTTTGGAGTTTGATGGCGCCTGTATCAATTGGTACAAAATTCAAAAATCACATTAGTGCGTACGCGGGTTGTGGGGTCCCGTGAATAGGCCAGAAATTAAAATTTCTAAATGCAACCGAAAACGTAGTTCAGATATTAGCAGTACTAACTATAAATCTAATTTTCAACCAAGTCAGTCTTATTTTAAAAAAGGATGTAGATTTAAAGTTGAAAAATCACTAAAATGGGCAAATGACCAACTTGTGGGCCCCCAATCTTCAAAATTTATAACGGGCTACCGAGGGCATATCTCTTTTCGATTGAGATATCCCTGCCTCTGCTTAGCCTAATTCTTGGAGAGGTATGTGGAATATGGCAGCATCGGCTACACTGTACCTGAGGGGAAATACGTATCTGTAGCTTTGAGCCGTTGAAGTCGTCGTGTGACCCACGAAAACGCCTTTTTACGCGTAATAAACCAAACTGAAAAAGTAGTTTCACTTTTTTTTGATTCAACACGGCTATAAACAACGAAAGCAAATACGCCTTAGCTCAATAGCAGAACATCAGAAGGATAATATGTTACAATTGTTCAATTTAAGAAAAATTGATTTTTTAAACGATGTTTTCATCCGTGATTTCCCGCCAAACCGTTTTGGCGCGAAAATTCGTGAAAAGTGACGCCTTTCCAAAGCTGACTAGAAGCGTACTTCCCCCTATTTGCTTCTGATGGTCTGTAAAAACCCCCTTTTAGAATTCGAGACCACCATTTTCAAGGTCGAAAGCGTCAATTTCTGAAGATCGCCCTTTTGGGAACGCCTCGTATAGCCAGATCATCACCGTTAAATTCTTTTTCGAAGGCGATTTTATAGTTATAAAGACAAGCTGCAGCGTTTACAAAATAATCTATTTTTTTTTCGTTTGAAAGGTCAGCAGGGAAACAGCACTTAAGAACCTTAAATAATGCCATACGCCACAAGCACTTGAGCAGAATTTTTGAATTTGTCTTGATCAATCGACATTTTGACTATAAATGTCCCGGTTGAAAAGCCTTTCTTCTCACCTTGGTTTTGTATCACTGATGCACTCTGACCTCCATCAAGATAAGTAGACGAAAGAAGGAATAGAAATACTTAGCGACAGATATGTACAAATTTCGTATTTTACAAATATAGTTTTAAAAGTTGAGCAAGACTTCAGTTAAACATCCAAATAAATTTAAATTCCTCAAAGAAGTCAACTTGACAAAGATTTTCCATGTACAATTCTATGGCAGAAGAACTTGTATGATTTTAGACTTCTGGATTTTAGAAAAATGTGGTCGGGTATTTTGGTAAATGTCTGACTACTGGTCGAACTCTTTCGGAACACGAACCTTTTGCAACTGACCATGTTCGTGAATTAAAAGTTTAAATTCATTTCAAAACACATATTTTTCACTATTGGTGAGAACCATCTTCTTACATAACATTTTGTGGTGTAAAATGCAGTTGCTTTATCAAGGGCTTAAGACAATTATTGGTACTTGCTACTTGGGTATCATAGTTGGTTGTATACCTAATGCGCTTTTCAGAAGAGACTTAAAAATACGAATTTAGACTCTGATTAGGGAACCGAAGTAAATTATTTACCGGTGAAAAATAAACTTTGGTTTACTAAACCCGATTTTATAAGCCTCGTATGACAAGCGTAAATAACCAAATCATTTTGGGACGCACCGTTAATAATTGTTGTCAGCCAATAGCGTATAGTCAGAAATTCGTTAAGAGACAACTTTCAAAAGACAATTAGATCGCTGGGAAACGTTTGGAGGGTACAATACAACTTTCTTCGGGTTGGTGACCGACTTTTGAATTTCATTCAAAGGAAATTGAGATATTTGGAGACATCACTGACGATAGAGATTTGAAATCTTTGACCCTGGTTCAGCTTAGTATATGACATTGATATCAGTGAAATACGAGGGGCAGGTCACTTCCATTTTGGGTGCGTCTAAATCATAGTAAAATGATTAAATCAGGGTAATCGTGATTAAATCAGGGTAATCAAGATTAGAAAATCTAATCACGATTTAATCAATCTAATCATAATTTAAACGAGATTTAATCATTCTAATCAGGATCTCAGGATTAAATCATATAACCAGATTAATCATTTAATCGCTGGATCGAGATTTTACAATTAAAATCAAAACTAAAGTACGATAATTTATTATTAATATTGATGGTTCTATTGCAAATGTATTTGATTGATATGATAAAAAAAATTACTTATCGCATTTTATCGGAAAACATCACAGCTTTGTAACAAGTTATCACAGCTTTGTAACACGAGTTATCACAGCTTAGTAACACGAGTTATCACAGCTTAGTAACACGGGTTATCACAGCTTAGTAACACGAGTTATCACTGCTTAGTAATTAAGGTAACATTGTAATAGGAACTACTTTTTTTTCATGTAACATTATTCTAATCCGCTCGTTCTAATCACGTACAATTATTATCATTCCAATCACCAATATAATCATTCTGATTCTCGGTCAAATTTATAATCGCGATTTAATCATACTAATCATTATTAAATCGGGATTTAATAATTTTAATCAGATTTTTTCATTTTATTATGATTAAATCAGATTTAAACATTCTAATCATGATTAAACGTGGTTTAATCAACAGAATCGTGATTAAATTGAATTTAATCAACAAAATCGTTATAAAATTGAATTAAATCAAAATAATCACGACTAAATCGGATTTAATCTTTCGAGGGGTGCGTCGTTAATCAAGGAAGTGAGCTGCCCCTCGGTGAAATAGCAGATTTTGATTTGTTCTAAATGATATAGGCCTAAATCATTTTTACTAACTATTTAAACCTAATTTCAAAATTCTATACAAGAAATAATAGAGAATAGCAGAAGGAATAAAACACGAGTATTCCAAAGGAGGACTCCAAACAATGCTGAATTACTTCCACCAACCAAAACTCAATATATTGTTGGTGTAAAGGAGTCAACGGCGAATGATGACCAATTCGTTGATAAATCAGATATGAACAACTAATTGTATCCAATGAAATTGTATAGTCTGAATGTTACTTAAATGTTCTGTTGGTTCAAAATTTGGTCAGTCGGGTAATGTTTTACAAATAGGTGAAGGTAATAAATTTAACATTTGGATTTTACTAGGAGTTCACGAAGAAAACCGTATTCAACTTTGAACAGTGTAAATATCATTTCTAAATTTCATACGAGTAATGGTAGATCAAAGATAATAGCATAACAGAATAAAACGCGCATTATATCAAATTGGATGACCCGCTACGATTGACAATAAACGCTTTTATTGATTAATAGGCGTTAACAGCGTAGTGTGACCAAAAAGCTGATACATCAGACAGGAACTGTCACCAATAAAATTCCACGGTCTGAACGTTGAGTCCGGTTTCTTCCTGTACGATTTTTCGGGTTTCCGGTTTCAACATCACGTTGCTAATCATTTGCTCAACGAAGTAATTGGCCTTAAGAGCAGATGTATTTGTTTCTCAACGGTATAGTGATGTTAATTTAGTAGTCAATAAGCTTAATGGATTGATTGATGATTTTATTGCTTATGTATAAAAATGCAGAATAATATCGAAAAAACCAAATAAATAAGATAATTTTTAATATTTTATCTAAATTATTTGTATACGTGGGAATTTCAGTGAAGCCTTTATACACATGAGGTGCTTTTAGGTATGGCGCCATTTCAAAAATTTCGCGGAGGTTTTAGAAAGCGTTCAGTAACACTACGCCACCTTGAGGAAGCGAAAATGAAGTACCATCAAATATACGAGCAAGGGGGATCAACACGAAACTCCCATTTATTAACGGCACTGTACGCGACCTTGTTATCCGCGAGGCCGTATTAAGAGAGTGACAAGTGGGAACTAAATCTGTCAATGAGGCACTCGAGACAGAATGTGTAAGATGGCTGTAAACGGGATTACCTTGTGCTGCTAATGGCGAATGAAAAAGAGCCATCTTGGAATGGAACAAAGGTCTAAACACTGGCCCAGGAAAGAGCTCTTAAAAGTTATCCGTCTTTCAAGAACTGGAAACTCTGGCAGCTGAAAGAAACGCGCGTGCAGTACTCTATCTCCCCCCTCGAAGCCTCGATCCCAACAGACAAAGATTTAAAGATTTACTCCTCGCAGAAGAGGAAATTTTGTCAGGTAGAAAGACCCCACCGCCACAGCCTTGAAAATTTGCCCCGAAGAGTAAACTTACAAATCTTGGGAAAGATTTACGGTACGGTATTATCATAAGTAATAATATATATGTAAGTGTGATACTTAATATTCTAACGACGATATTTTAGAGTAATAAAAATTTTTAATGAGACTATTTCGAGGCAGCGTTAATCAAATACTAGAAAGGTTGCAGCTCAAGTGTAAATGACATTCCCATTGCGTTCCATAGTCGATCTGAATATCACTTAAAGGAACTTTCGAGGGAGTAGTGAGGGGTCGGAAGTTGATTCAAAAAACGTGACTGAAACGTCATCAGAGTGTTACTTTGTAAATGCGACGAACGGCGACCGAATGATGTATTTTAAATGGACTTCACAATATGTAAAAAATTTCAAATTATTTAAAATTAATCTGTATCTAAAATATATCATAAATTCTTCTACTCTAATTTTTTTAGGAGTCATGGTTAAACTATTAACGAAACATTTATATGTAAAAAAGACTTCATAACTGAGATTTTTTTTATATATTAAAATTATTTACAAAGGACGATTTTTCGGACCTAGGTCCGTTTTCAAGTCGTGGTTTACATACAACTGAAAATTTTAACAATTTTTTAGCGTACCCAATGAATTTAGACCCCAGGAATGGAAACTGCAGCTCTATCTAGTATAATTTGCTTGTCTCTAGCCTCCAAAGGCAAACCTAGGTTGACGGGCTTATTTCCGGTTCTATTGATTCGCCTAGCCGGAAGCTCTCCCGTCAGCTCGAGAGCCAAGACATTAACGGTTTTTCTTTCGATTCCTGGGGTCTATATTCTTTGGCGTACCCGACAAATTTTTTTTCCTTCTTTGTAAATATTTTAAAAATATTTTAATAAATCTCAGTCATTGTGTCTTTTTATACATATACATGGTTCATTATATAAAACATTATTGGCGTTACCTAAATTTTTCCCCAAATTGTACTTCTTCGAGGCTACGTGATTTGCTAGCATTACCAATTTTCAAATTAACCCGGTTGGTGGTGAAGAAAAGGACTAATTAACTTTATGAAGAAAACTAGTGACGAAAACATCAAGTTCGTGGATCCACTATCGAAAGCCCCACTTGATATCTCTTTAAAGGCGTAGCTAAGGCGAAAGGTCTATAGTCGGTGGACGAAGTTGAACGGCGAGCCGCCGCCGATGTTTTCTAGGGCTGCTAGAATTTCCGTCGATAATTGTCTCTTTGCAGCTTTAACAAAAATGAAGTTCTTTCTTTATCACATATCAATTATTACTTTGCTAGTGCAAATAAAAGACAGTTTAATTTCTACGAAGTTTCAAATAAACGTCCCGCCCATAGATAAAATAGCTTCGTATATAGATAGGAAACTTTATGTTGTAGAAGTGACGGAAGAATTTTGGCTGACATCTGGTGGCGGCACCTGAATAATATTACTTGGTAAATTTCGCACTACTCGAAGTACGTATTAGAACCTTGGTGTAACGCAATCCCAATTGCAAAGGCTTAAGCGAACTATATGTATTAAAAGTACTTTTTCTTGAACTGAGAGCAAATTTAAAAAAATAGCACTAAAGAAATAGCATTCAGTAAAGATTTCAAGCTTGTTTTAAACGCTATTTCTGGTATATTTGAAGACATTTACCTTGCAAAATACGTTTATTCCCAAAACTCCGACCTCAAATTCCTTAATACGTTTTACGCTCTTGAGAACACAGCCAACAGGCGCAGTCACTAGATGTCAAGGCAATCTCGTGAGAGTCAGTTTGCCCCATTGAAGTTTCCTATCTATATACGATGTTATTTTATCTATGGTCCCGCCACTGTTAAAGTCGGATCGCGCCGCCGCCGCCGAGGAAAATTACCGGATCGCCGCCGCCGCCGATCAAAACTTCGCGGCGTCTTGGTCTATTATAAACGTATTATTTATCGACCTAATTCCTCACTTATTTGAGATACGCTGGAAATAATTGTTTAACCAAAGGTGTAAATTTCCAGGCGTAAACGCGATACGATGCTCTATTCGAACCAACTCGAACGTCCGTATCTCAGTTTTACGAAAGTAGGACATTTTAGGTGATAATTCTGGAGAAAATACGACGGCCCGGGATGCGCAGTGGCGCCCCCATCCGACAAAGCCCTCTAATGACCATAGAAATGCTTTGACGGAATTTTCGTCTCCCCAGTGTGAGAATGATTTCATTTTTCCCGGAAAAAAGCGGAAAGATATTTAGGATGGACGAAAAGAAGTGCGCGAAAAATATTTTTCGAGTATTTTTTTTTTAAATTGGTGATTTAAAGTGATTCAAGCGTGAAAAGTGCAAAAAAGGAAGTGCAAAAAAGAGGTGGCGATATTTTTTACTTCATGAGAAAAAAATACATTTGAAAATTACTTTCGTTTTATCGATAACATGATTATGTTGTTTGACAGGTTTTCTGGAGAATAAATTCAAAAATCAGGACCGGGTAACCGAATAAATGACGTCAAACATCGAATTTGAAAACGCGCAAACATGGTAACTCAGATTTCTGAAAATTTAAGATTATTATTCATTGATTCTTAGAATATCTTTTACGAAGATTGTAGAAAAATGCATTTTTATGGCCACAGCCATCTCTCTTTTTTTCCCTTTAAAAACTGTACGTTCCTTCCAAAAATTGATATGTACATATATTTACTGTTTACTGTTGCGTGGAGAAATGTACATGGAATATTTATAACGGCTTCCGCTATATTTTGAGACACATTATTATGGAGATGTAGAATGTAGATTAGCAATCTTGTTTCCCAACTGCTCTAAATATGGATTTTTATTTTATGTAAATTTACAGGTTGTTGGTATATCGCGAGTTTAAGTCAGATCGTTGTTAAAGGGAATATAATCTTTACTATTTCTGACGCATCCACCCTCAATAGGTACTGTAATCTGAAGTCATTCAATCCTGGCCAGTAGTAAAGCAACGGTCAGTGGAAAGGATTGAGAGGGGGCGCGAGTGATCATCCACATTCTAAAATCAGAGTGGTGCCTATTGGCAGTGGCAGGAAAAAGAAAAATAATCCTTTCACGTACACTAGCGGAAATTCTATAAGCCTTAACCCGCATGAATAGGCTTTACTTTCCATTCGCCTTTGACGAGTGTACTAGCTGACTTTTTCTATTTGATTCATCCTTGGAATATACCAAACACGGTATTTTAGAGGAATTTTCCTAAATAAGCTACTACCATTTCTTTAAGGAGCGGGATCATAGTGTTTGTCTTGGTGACATCTAGTGTCAAAGAGTCGAAACTCACCAAGGTACTCTTCCCCCTTTAAGGGAATTATAACTATAGCATTGAAAATCAAGCTTCCGTCAATAGTCAATCGTGGCGCGACAGTCTAAAACGAAATAAAATAAATCCATTTTCCTGCCGCGAAGTGTTGCGAAATATTGCGGGGGATAAATGCTAGCAGCAGGATTTTGAACTACGTGATAGACTGTAGCGCCAAGAGTGAGTAAATGGCGGAAGCTCAAGGGTTATACCATAGAGTAACCCACTCGCATAGAGTGGAAGGCCCTATGGAAGCGCATGAAACATTAATCCTAACGGGTCAACTTGTTTTAGATGCGTGAATAAATATAGTCCGAAGAGCGATGGTGTGGTTTTTTATCCCTATTTTTTACATTACTTTTAGGCCAACTTGTTAATTTCACGCCTCGAAAACAAGACGTTGCGTACGAAAAGGGTTAATAAGTTTCGCTGATACCCTTCCACTCTAAGTGAGTGGGTTACTCTATGAGTTATAATCTATTTAAGCTTTAGGTATATCCGTATAAATAGTTTCTCCAAAAATCATTGATTTCTATTTAATGTTAAATTTATCCATAACTTCTTTAATTTTTGCTGTATAAATAGAGATTTTTAATACTATCATTTTTTCATTGTCTTGGTAAGATGAAATTGTTGTACCTTTTCGCATCCACAAAATCAGAATAAGACTAGGAGAAGTTACTACAGAGCCTGAAATTCTGGAAGCGCAAATGCCTTACAAAAGCCGGGGGGGGGGGGGGTAAGTTTATTTCTCGTTGAAAGTTCCACCCCCCTCAAAAGGAGAGAAGATTCTCGAGGGACGCTGGGTATCGATACCCCCATCTAACGTGAGCTAACGAAATGAAAATATAGTCTGCTATATCGTACGTTTTACAAGGCTTAGATATTAAGTGTTGTTAGACATGGAAGGGTGGGACTGGGATGACAACTATTTACCTAAGTAACTAATACATTTAAAAACGTTGTAATGTTATTTGTTCAGTCAAGAACTGCGTTTTTAACATATGCTTCAATATTCTATACATTTTTTATTAATTTTTAAAGCCAAAATTCCTAAACACAAATTTACTTTCTTCATAATTTAATTCTACATAATAACAAGGCTTAGTATTCTTTGCCATTTTTTGGTTATTATTTTCCAATTTTTTATCGAAATTAAATGCTACAGACTTATTTTTCGTTTTAGATTTGCTAATTTAATAATAACTGTATTTAGTTGATGCATCCTAGGAGGATGGAATTTCATATTCCTAGATGCATCTGTCTCACTTTCCAAGCCGTTAATATCCATAATAGAACGCAAAGCGGTTATAACGGCTGTCATTTTCCCATTTTTCTATAAATTTCCACCAGGTTCCGAACTCGGTCTTACTCCCGTGATAGGGGGTCCAAAATTATTATCCCTCCTAGTCTTCTCCCTCTCTCTCTGGTAAGTCAAATGCGCCCACTGTGGTCTCTATGCCCCTATGATACCTTAATCTAATCTAATTCTGACAAAATGGATGTCTTAGTATAAATTGATGTTTCTTCGTCGTTTGTCTAAGATCAAAGTGTAGTATCATATCAGCTGCCCAATAATAAAATTGAATCGATCAATACGAAACATATTCGCTAAAACTAAATGCTCGTTAAATTTAGAGTGCGGAAGTGGATAAATATGATCTACTACAGTTTTCAACGGGTAAATAACGGATCGATCTATTTGCGAATTTCAAATGACGTAATTCACCAAAGATGTCTTCCCCGATGTTCCGCTAAAACGTTTGATTTGGGAGAAGTTTTAAAGTGGTCGATTTTAAGTAGTTTATTTTAGTTTAATAACTTAAAAGCGAAGCTTTGGGAATTGGGTTAAGTAGAAGGGAGTTAGTGAAGAGTCCCTGACACTAAAAGTTAAGATCACTTAGCGAACATTTGGCCGATACTTTAAAAGCAATACTGCCTCTGAGCGAGAAACTCTCGTTTTGCTTTAAAGGAAGCCTCGGAAATCAGATAAAATGTTTCGCGAGTCTCCGAAATAGAAAATCAGCGAAGTTCCTTAGACCTCTTTTTTATCTTTGCCAGCGACGCGAAATTAGCTTTACGAAATGTCCGGAGACCTATAACCGTTCCCGTTTAGCCTCGAAATGTTCTGGATTATAAACGTGTGTTAAATGGGTTGACAGATCCTTAAAGAGTAGACGCGACTAACGTAGCAACTCTTAAATTCATTTTTATTGGCTGTGAATCTTTTTGTTTCTTCCCCGGGAGTGTATGAAATTAGTGAATAGTGAATCAATGATTAAGCCTTGTGTTTTGGATAATTTAGGTTAGGTTATGTGAGGCTAGGTTATGTAAGGCTAGGTTAGGTTAATAATAGGCTAGATTATGCTAAGAATAGGCTAGGTTACGTGAAGAATAGGCTTGGTTATGCTAAGAAAAGGCCTAGGACTTGATTTTGTAAAGAATATAAGAATTTTGTCATAAGAGAAATAGGCCTGGCCATAGATAAGCAAGATTATAGAGCGATTTTATAGATAAGCAGAATTATAGATAAGGTCCTTTATCCATAATACCATTTTTTATAGATACCAAAATTATGGAGCGATTTTTATAGAGCCACTGTACTTAACCTCGCCTTTTTTTTGCCTCCGGCGTTTTTACAGAGCCTCGTTCACCACCCGTCCTTTTATGGATACTTACAATGGGTCCCCCTCTTTTTTTCCGACAATAGCAAGCCAAGAATGCCACTCGCTCTTTTTTTTGTAGGAATAAGTCGACGCGCCAGAGCCTCGTTCACCACCCGTCCTTTTATGGATACTTACAATGACCGTTAAAGCCGCTGACTTCTACGCGCCAGGGGTCCCCCTTTTTTTCCGACAATAGCAAGCCAAGAATGTTGCTCTTTTTTGTAGGAATAAGTCGACGCGCATTCAATTGCCTAATATTAGTTGAATAACAAGACATATATTTTTTTCATTTTTTAATTTTGATAATACACCAGGCTAGGTAACTGAGTAAAACACAAGAAGAACAAGTTATACGCTTGAAGAGCAGATGTCAGGTTACGCCTCTCAATTAGATTAGTATAATCGCTTATAATATTGAAGGGACTCGAATAACAACCAAATTTACGCATTACGTCCTGAAATATATCAGAATCTCCTTGGCCGAAATGGATCTCTTCAAAATCTTCGCTGTCAGGGTAGCCGGCAACGCGTTGAACGTGAAGTTTGAGAACTTCGAACATCGCTTCAATACAGGGCCTCTCCTTCTCAATTTCAGTCAAATGTTTGTCGACGGCGTGGATACATAAATTTAAAGCTAGGATACCCGCTTCCCCAAGTTGGAATTCCTCTT
Source organism: Leiobunum rupestre (assembly GCF_980474605.1). Classification (NCBI taxonomy): domain Eukaryota; kingdom Metazoa; phylum Arthropoda; class Arachnida; order Opiliones; family Sclerosomatidae; genus Leiobunum; species Leiobunum rupestre. The sequence continues at coordinate 49,797,710 of NC_143393.1, forward strand.
TTTTCCCGAAACTTTTATAAGCCAAAAGAGTAACGTTTCCTTTACTAGCTAAAAGTTCAAAAGTACGACCCCCAATTTTGGCAAGCTCGAGACTAAATTTATTTTTCTCAACTTCTCTAGTATGTGATTCAATGAGATACCAATTTTGATACATCTTATTAAAAGCTACAGGCGGGAGGCATATCGAGGATTGGAAAGTAACGTCGTTGAAAAAGAATATTTCCAGGTCCTCACCTTTTAAGCCAATTGATAGACACGAATTTTTTCCTAAACGCCAGCGAAAATTGATTTTCCGCTGAAAGTTAGCATCTTGTTTCCTGCTACCCAAATCGTAAGACATCTTAACGCTTCGAAACCCGAATACGAAATGACGCAAACCCGGGAGCTCCCCCCGGTATTAATATCTCTCGGATGACTCATGCACCCCGGGGAAAAAATATATCGCGCCCGGGCAAGATTTTTTATTAAGTAAATTCCGAAATATACTGCTGAAATTTCAAAAAAAGAAGAAGTACTAAAGGGGTTTCTAACTATATTAGGGGGCTTCTTTTTTACCCTTCCATCACTGATTGTTTCAAAAAAATTATAGGTGGAATAAGAACGAGTATTTGATTTTTTAAAAAAATTTACCTGGAAAAAAGAAATAGGTTTTAATAAAATTTCCGGAGCACCGATTAAAAAAGTAAGACATACTCAAGACATTAATCGGCCCCATCGACCAGCGCCGCGGCTTGAATGGCCCGGACCGCGTCGAGGACCACGTCCGGTAACTCCGCGGTAGGCTAAAGAAATATTATTTTCATTATTAATATTAATATTTTAGATTAGTTAAATTTCTTCTTACGCAACGACGATATTGGAAGATGCCCCGCCCACCGGGGAGTTGACAGCCGCTAACGATAAAAATATATTTAAAAAATAACCGATATTTTATAGGATAATAACTTACGGGTCGGGTATGACGGGGCGGCCACTCCCGTACCCCGGCACGGGGAGGGCAGGCCCGTTCACCGGGACAGGACGACCATGCCCGTACCCCGGAATTCGCGGGGGTGGTCCTCGACTAATGAAAATCATATTTTTTAAGAAATGTAAAAAAATTAGACCAAATGCGACTCACGCTTCTCCGATGGGGCCATTAGCTAGCCTACGCGCCAGCATCCGTTGCAATATCTGGAGGCGTCCTCGACCTCCAGCGGGGCTATGATATTTACATATTTTTTAAAGAAATGTAAAAGAAATTTGACCAATTTCAACTTACACTGCCGCCGGAATGGGGGGAGGGGGGACGTTATTTTCCGCGACTTCGGGACTAACGAAAATCATTTTTTAAGAAATGTAAAATAAAAAATAGGCCAAATTTTAGCTTACATTGACTCTTGCTGCGCTTCGTCGGAAGACATTTTTGGAAATGAAGCCAGAGAATTCTAGCACTAGCGGTCAAAAAAAGATGACAATGAGCAAGTCGAGAGAAGGGGGGTGTCCGCAGGGGTTGAATCACCCACACCTGCAAGTAGAAACTGCCGCGGGCCAAACGGCGAGGGGACAATACCCGACTTTTTTTCCATAGAAAGGAGTAAAATGGTGGAAATAGATGTCAAAAAATAAGCTTACTAGGATTTATTTAAAAAGACGCTTTTTTCGAAAAAACATTTTTTATTGAAAAAACAATTTACAAGAAAATATAAAGAAAATATAAAGTTTTTTAAATCCAAGGAGGCGAAACAGGCGGTGAATTGAGGAGGTCAGAGCTGTAAAAAAAACATTTAGTTTTTTAAAAAAATATACTTTTTCTAAAAAAACGAACTTACGAAGGTATAATTGGAGGAGAAGGAACGGCGACTTCGGGGTCGATAAGAAAATTAGGGATGGGCGGCGGCGCGATTAAACTGATTTCGAAAAAAATGTTAGAAGCCTTAATTTATATCTGAAAATTAAAAAATCAAATACCCCAAGTCCACGGCGAACGCCGTCTCGGCGAAATCGCCCGCTACCACCGAGGTGACATGGGCAATCGCGGCGTTCTGGGCCGCCCAGGCAAGATCGACCACCACCTGGAAGTCCAGAGCGGTGGCTTGAAGGGAAGGCGGATCATGGTGATCAACCGAAAAAAGCCTAAGAGAGTCGCCCATGTTACGTGTCGCATTAAATGCACCGCGTAACACGGCGGCCAAAGAGATTAAAGACGCCACATAACGGTGGTCGCCCGGAATAACGGCGGGGAGAGCAAGGAGTGCCGGTGGTGAAAGAGCCAGCGGGGGCGATGAGGGAGATGATGAAAGCGGGCTTTAGAAAAACAAAATGATTTAGGATATTTTTTTTAAAAAGGGGTTAAAGATTTTTTAAAAAACCTACTCGGGAGAAATTATCACCACATCAGGTGACGAAGGAAGGAGAATGTTGTCGTTCCATTGAGAAAAGCCAGGAACGGGGCTTGCAGGTGAATAACTAGGTAAAAAAAATATAAATTACAATAACGAAAATATATATAAAATATCAAAAAACTCACGAAATAGAGGTAAGAGCCTCCAACTCTTCCCTAGAGGAGGAATCTGAGGATGATGAAGAGAGTGTACGACTAGATAAAATTTAAAAAGTTAGAATTAAAATAACCAAGTGAAATAAAAATTTGAAAAAACTTACCAGCGTTTTCGGGAATTCCCGGAGGCCATATTTTTTTTTACTGGACTTGTTCTGACTTTCGGTAAATTCGCGAGGCTAGATATACCGGTCATTTTAAGGGGCGGGGTCGAAACCCGGATGACCTCTGGGGGTAACCATCTAAGGAGTTTCATTGGACCCACGCTTAATTTACCGCTAGAGATTGTCACGAAATCTAGACAGTTTTCCTCACCAAATAAAATCGCCTCCGAGTTATTGAATACAACCGGAGAGTTTACGACTTAAGGTTAACTTTCAATAAAAGGAGGAATTTTTATAGCGAACGGGGAAAAATACAAAAGACAGGAATGTTATTTTTTTATACAATGTCACGATTATTATTTCTAAAGCGAGATTTTACGAAAGCTGTCGATGAATCTAGGGTCGTAATACGAGCGGTTCAAATTCTGAGTAATGACCTTGTTTTTCAAAAAACCGTGGGAAATATTTTACCCGAATAATATTACGACTTGGATAGACACGATTCATTTTTCCACCCCCCTTCATGTCTGGAATACCATCCCCCGATGGGAAGGGGGGGTCTTAAAAGCGAGACCATAAATAGACCCGGGACCCGATTAAAAAGTCCCATTCGAAATTTTTTAACCGAAAAATATGGAACTAAATTTCCTTAACGCACTCCGCGATTTTAAATCGGATACACGCCCGGTAAGCCTTGATTTCTTATACCGGTTCTTCTACTATTTGACTTCGTTAACCCTTTGCCCTCACGAATTACCGCGTGAATTACCTAAATGTTTGAAAGATTTGGAATTGGTACGCGTTTTTATTGAACTTATTGACTACCTTAAACTTATACCTCTAGCCCCGCGAAATTGTAATAATCTAAGAGAATTGGAATCGCTAATCGATAATGCCCCATCCGAGATTAAAACCCCGACCTTCTTAGCTGAATGCGAGAAACAACGCGATGTATTAAACGAATTCGAGGAATATGTCGACTTCGATTACAATTGGTCTAGCCAATCAAACGATCCAGCGGTCACTCAACCACGTGAATTACCGGTTAACCCCGCCCCCGTTGATGACATTTCGTTAGACGCCGATTTCCCGTTCTCAAATAATTTATGGATGTCCCCGGTTGAAAAGATATCAGATAACGAGAGCTCTTCCGCTTCGAGTGACGAGATAAAATTCGTAAAATGTTTTAACCCTTCCGAAAAATCACCCGAATTAAATAACCCCGAAAAAGAGATGACGAATTCCGAAACATTTACGGACGATTTTTCACTCCCAGCGGAATATTCACAATTTGAAAAAACTTTACTAATCAGGTCGAGTCCCGCGACCCCTCCTCTAGAAATTACTCGACTTTCCCCGGAAAAAAGCCCAGAATGGGGGCACTCCAGCCTATTCTCGCAATTTTCTCAGCTTGAAAAAGCAATACTAATTAACGGCAAAGCCGAAACCAGCGGACATTCGGTAGACCTCGAAAATATTATCCCTAGCGCACCCGATAAATGTCCTTCAAGGCGGGACCTTAAACCCGCAAAGACTTCTCTACTAGAAGATATTATTAGAGAAACAATCGGGGCTGAACTTGAAGGAACGAAAATTTTTAAAAACAATGATGAAACGGGGGCCCCGGAAAACAATTTAGACTCGCTTAATGACGACTTATTTTTACCGTCTGAAGAAGAAAATTGGTTAGCGGAATTCCCTTTAAACGAGACGTCAAAACTCCCAGCTGACAGCCCCGCGACACGTGGCCTAGCTATATCGAGCGGTTCCCCGGAAGCCTCCTCCTCGCGCGCGGAGGAGACGAGAGAGTCGCTCCTTGCCTCGCCAAATATAGGAGCGCTATCGCCATCTGGCGTCGACGCCGCTAACTATTTTAATAAGGAGGAAAATAAAATTTTAAATCCGGAAGTAGATACTTTTCTCGACTTGAAAAATATTTCGCCGGAATTTCACGAGGGTTCAAGCGTTAATAACCTAATTCCTTCTAGAAAAAGGAGATCTTTTTCACAACTTCTAACCCATAATAACTCGGTTCCTGAAGCGGATTTAGGGTTAGATTCGTGCCGACCCGGGACTTTCCCTCAAACTAACGCGGTATTTCTTAGAGAGACTGTTTCTCGCGGCGATTCGCATACCCACGCCGTTACTCGTAAAATTAGATGTCTGAATCCGGAAGTAGAAACCCCACCCCTCGATTTGAATATTACGCCAGAATTTCACGAGGGGCCAATCGTTAATAACCTAGTTCATTCTAGAAAAAGGAGATCTTCCTCGCAGCTTCTACCACTTAATTTAACGGTTCCAGGGGAAGTTTCACCGGGAGCCGGGGCTTCCACTAACGCGATATTGATTAGAGACGCTTTTTCTCGCGGCGATTCTCCATGCCCGGTGTTTTCGTCTTCACCGCGTAAGATCCCGGATCCTTTTCTAGATCAAGCGGGGCCATCACATAAAATCTTGAAGTGGGATAGCGAAAGTTCGATTTCATCATTTAACTGGTATTCGAACGAAGATATTCCTCCTCTTTTATCGCCTCTCCCCGCGGACGATTATGATGACGTTCCACCGCCTCAAGCATTTCAACTCGATGAACTAGAGATCGACCAACCACTCCCGATTCAAGTTGGAGGTAATCAACCGGATATCGCTCAGCCTCTTCAAGCACCCCAACCCGAAGACCTTCCTGCTCTTCAAGAAGGGGATCATCTACAGCTCCCGCCACTTCCGCTTCAAGTCATCGAGGCTCCGCCCGTTCAACAAGATGGCCAGGGTCTTCAGCTGGAACTACCCGCGAATTTTGAAATTATTCAAGATGGAACGAAAGAATACCCGCTATTCAATCTCGTTGGAAGATACGTTGAAGTGCGCTTCACCGCGGATGTAGAGCTCGGGATTACGCAGTTCGTGACCTTTATTTTCGATCAACTTCTCGATGACGACCAAGTTCAAATTTCATGTACCTCGGAAGTTTTCCCGGCGCGTGTGCTCGAAATTTCTTTCCGCCAGAAATCGCAACTCCAGCCCGGTGATGTTTTCGATTTACTCGAAGGCGAGATCTATCTGGATGAGCGGGATGATTTCTGGAACTCGCCAATTTTATTCACGTTAAACGTGGTAAGATTACCTCACGGAGGATCTCTGAGGCGACGCGGACTTAAAAAGCATATCGATTACATACGCGATAAAAGAAGTTTTATCTCAGTCCAAAACAAAGACTCATTGTGTCTCCCGCGAGCATTAATTATTGCTATCGCGTATTTAAAGAAAAGGCGAAACCCCGGAAATAAAGAATATTTCCAGGAGTATAAGGCTTTGTACAAGGCCTCTTCGCGAAAACAAAGGGAAAAAGCCGAAGAGTTACGCGTCGAGGCGGGCGTTTCGAAACGCGAATGCGGGGCTTTCACGAGTTTAGTGCATTTCCAATTTATTCTCTCTGATTATCAAATAATCGTTTTTGAGGTTTATAACGACAGACCTAGGGTTTTATTCCAAGGGGAAGGGGGGAACTCCGAAAATAAACTTTATTTAATTTATAATCAGAAACATTATGACGTAATCGCGAAATTGACGTCGTTCTTCGCCACTAATTATGCATGCTCCGTCTGCTTGGTCGGATACGATAAATTGGAACGGCACAAATGCGCGATTTTCTGCAAATCCTGTTTCAGACATCAGAAATGTTCCGGCGAGCTAGTCAAATGCGCCGATTGTTTTCGCTCCTTCCAGGGACTGGAATGCTTCCAAAGCCACCGCGAATCGGTTCCCTCCCTCTGTAGTCAGGTTAAAGTGTGCAAAGACTGTTACAAATACGTGGACTATCGCTCTAGGGAAACTATCCATTCTTGTTCGGAAGTTTTCTGTCGTATTTGTAAAAAGCACGCGCCGCATCCTCACCTTTGCTTCGTCCAACGAATTAAAGACCACCCCGAGCCTGACATGACCAAACGACGATTAGCACTAGGGGGCGTCCCTTCGTATTTGTTTGTGTTTTATGACATCGAGTCGATTCAGAATAAACAACACGTAAATAAAAAGGGGGCGTTCGAGCATGAGCCGTTTCTTCTAATATCCCAAATTGTATGCCCCGCGTGCATCGACGAGCGAGACTCCAACTTCGATTGCGAGGTGTGCATCCGCTTTAGCTCGCGACAAAAAATATTTTACGGGGGAAATGTTGTGGTAAAGTTCGTGGATTATATCAGAACTTTAGCGGATATTAAAAAAATTTACTTATTCGCTCACGCCGCGAAATGTTATGATCTCCAATTCGTTTTCAAAGCCGTTCTTTCAATCGACGAGACCTTTGTGCCCTTCGTGATAGTAAACGGGACTAAAATTCTCTTCTTTAACTGTTTTAATTTCAATTTTCTCGATTCCTATTCGTTCATCCCCATGGGACTCGCCGCGTTTAGGAAGACGTTTGGACTAGGGCCTTCCATGGATAAGGGTAGATTCCCTCACCTTTTGTTTAATTTTGTCGAAAATAATTTCGATCCCGCTGACCCCGTAACCACTAATTATTCGACCGAGAAGGGGGATAAATTTCCGCCCCTCGAAGCGTACGGGGCTAACTATCTAGGGGTAAAGGAAAGAGCGGCCCTTCTTAAATGGCACGGGGAGCAAATAGCCGCGGGCGGTCACTTTGACTTTCTAAAAGACGCGATTTCGTATTGCACGGCGGATGTCAATATACTCCGACTGGGATGCGCAACGTTTAGACGTGAATTCATGGAAATCTGCGACACTGACCCTTTCCGCGCTGCCATCACACTCCCTGGCGCCTGCAATTACGTCTTTAGGAAACGCTTTCTCATTCCTGACACGATAGGGATACTCCCCCCCGGAGGTATGAGAAATAGGGACCGACAATCAACCGCGGCTTTTGAATGGCTCGCCTGGGAAGAAAAACGCAGGGGTATAAGAATAGTGTCAGCTATGCGGGGGCGGGAGGCTATGGTAGGTAAATTTAAAGTGGACGGTCTTGACGGAAATGACGTTTACATGTTCCAGGGCTGCTATTTTCATGGGTGCGTTCGCTGTCAAGTAGTGGGAAGAGACAGACCTCTATGGTCAGATCCCTCACAAACGTTCAACCTCAGGTACCAACAAACAGTCAGGGTCGTTGCTCAACTCCGGAAACTTAAGAAAAACGTTATAGAGATCTGGGAATGTGATTTTTACCAACTTCGCCGTCAAGCGAAGGATAAGGCGTTTTTCGAAAAAGTACGCGCCATGATAATTTCACCCTTGAATCCTCGAGACGCGTTTTTCGGAGGGAGAGTTAACGCGACAGTCCTTTACTACAAGGCCAAAGGCGATGAACGCGCGTTTAACGTCGACATGCTTTCACTTTACCCGACTGTCAACCTTCTAGATAGAATACCCGTCGGTCACCCTAAAGTTTTACTAGACGCTGATGATTTAGGAGATCTCGATTCGCTAGACGGGTTAATTCAGTGCCGCGTTCTCGCCCCTCCTAGACTTTTTCACCCTATCCTACCCATGCACTGTAATTCGCGACTTCTTTTCGTTTTATGTGGTACATGTGCACGTCTAAGATTTCAAGGACGGTGTCCTCATTCCGATCCCGAGCGGGCATTCGTGGGGACATTCGTTTCCGACGAACTGAAACTAGCCGTTTCCAGAGGTTACAAAGTGCTTGAAATGTACGAAGCTTGGCATTATCAAACAACGCAGTATAACAAGGAGACCCAGGAGGGAGGCTTGTTTTCGGACTACATCAAGACAATGTACAAAATGAAGGCCGAGGCTTCGGGGTTTCCAGTGGGGATCACAACCCCCGACGAAAAAAACAAATACGTCTCGGATTTCGAGGACCACGAAGGCGTTAAACTCGATCCCACGAAGATCGCGTTAAACCCCGGTAAACGTGCCGTCGCGAAGTTAATGTTAAATAGTTTTTACGGTAAGTGGGGACAACGGAATAACCTCGTAAAAACCGAGATCGTTAAGGATCGAGAACAATTCTTTAAACTATTTAATGACCCGAATATCGAAAGGAAAAGTGTCTTGGCGATAAACGATAAGACGTTGCTTGTCAAATGGGAACACCTCAAGGAAATCGATCCGGCTTTGGCCCATGTAAACGTAGTTTTAGCCTGTTATACCACCGCTTTTGCCCGAATGAGGCTCTATACTCATCTAGAGGCTCTAGGGGATAGTATACTTTACCACGACACTGATAGTTTAATATATAGATCACGCGATGGCAATAAGCTAGTGCAGGAAGGAACATTCCTTGGGAATATGACGGATCAATTATCGGAATTTGGTCCAAATTGTCATATTACCGAATTTTGCTCGGGCGGCCCGAAAAATTACGCCTTCCGCGTACTCAACCGCGATACCGGTGAAATTAAGGAGGTCGTCAAGGCTAAAGGTCTCAGGCAGAACTATTCCACTAGAAATTCCATCTCTATGGACTCGTTGAAAGGGATGCTCGGAATCGATGTAGACGCGCCCACTCTCGAGAAAGAAATCGAAATCCCGCATCATATTTGTCGGTTAAATGATCATACAGTGGTAACTGTAAAGCAAGTTAAAAAATATAGGCCAGTTGTCAATAAATTACGCGTTATCGATAATTTCGAAACATTACCGTTCGGATATAAAGAATAATATTTAAAAAAATGACTAGTTCAGAATGAAAAAACATATCCTAATATCCGGGTATAACCCGTTTATAGAATGCCTGTAAAAGGAATTATTGGTTAATTACCCTTATACGCGAAGTTTCGGTATTAACTGTTTTTATCCATCATATTCGAAAGATAAGTCGTTATGGCTTTAAAAACTATTAACCTATAATGTAACTCATATTAGACGATAAGTCCCACTTAAAATGGCAGCATCAGTATTAAGTAAATAACACCGCTAAACTCATATTTTTTATTTTTACCCGAACGGTTTGTTTCTTAAATATCGATGTAGTTTAACTTAGAGACCTCATTTAATAAAAGCATGTTACCACTGTATGGTCCTTTCTCCGCTCTTCTGAGCGGGCCGAGCGGTAGCGGGAAGTCCGTTTTGATGGCGCGAATTATAAAAAATAAAGATGAAATGATTTCCCCCCCGCCGACCAAAATATTTTGGCATTATAGCGAGTGGCAAACACTTTATGACACTTTAAAAGACTCCGTAGTGTTCCGAGAAGGAGTCCCCAATCTCGATGATTACCCTGGTGAAGAAGGCGAACACGTTCTCCTCATCGCCGACGATTTAATGAACGAGAACAATGGTCAAATCGGAGCTTTCTTCACGAAAGGCGTTCACCACCGTAATATAAGCTTCGTATTTATAACCCAGAACATTTTCCCAAAAACAAAGGATGCGCGCGAAATTTCGCTGAACGCGAATTACATGGTTTTGTTCAAGAACCCTCGTGACCAACTTCAACCCGCTATATTATTCCGTCAACTTAGAGGCGCCAATTACCGCTTCGCTATCGAGGCCTATCTCGACGCGACCAAACGCCCTCACGGCTATATTCTTATCGACAATAGGCAGGAGTGCCCCGATGACTTCCGTTTAAGAACGGATATTTTCCCCGACGAAACCGAAATGGTCTATATCCCTAAGAAAAAAAAGTAGGGAGTATAAAGTCAGCGGAGAGGAAGAAGTCCCTATCCAGTTCGAAAATGCCGGCCCTGGTTGCCGGACACAAAGATTTTCTCTCGGCCCTAGGTAGATCAAATTTTAAACAACGACGCGCTATTCTCCATCACGCTAAAAAACCCTTAATTGATGCTATTGCTGAATGCTGCGATAATACTTTGAAAGGGAATTTAAAGTTAAACCCTTGTCAGAAACGAAAACTAGCTAAACAAAAGAAATTCATTAGACAGGTAGCCTCTAAAAAAGTAGCCTGGCGTAAGAAGAAATTAATTTTAGTTCAAAAAGGTCACGGGATTCTAAGTATTCTCATCCCCACCGTTATTTCAGCCCTCAGTGGGATTTTAGGTCGTTCTTAAGGAAATAAAAAAATGTACGCTCAAAAGTTAGCCTTAGTCCCCCTCGACTCGTTAGGAAAAAATAATAATAATAATAATAATAATAATAATAATAAAAATGTTCTCATCCCCTCTCGAGATACCCCTCAATTTTCGTTTCCACATCCGTTAGGGTCCTCCGTGGATGAATTAAATAATAGCATGACCGACGTACTCAATTCCAATCTTGACATTAGGGATAAAGTTAAATTATTCGAGCAGATGTTCCATCGATATCAAAACATTAAGGATATAGCGACGAAGCCAAAAAATAGAAAAGAAACCGGGCAGGACACGGCCTTCTTAAATCTCGTTCCGATTCAGTTTAGAGCGAGTGCGAAGGACTTAATTAGCCGATTGATTAGCTTAGGCGATAAAGTTTCGTGGTCGAGTGAAGGCGAGTTGTTTATAGATCAAACGCGCGTGCCCGGGTCAGATATCGCTACGCTCGTAAGTTACGCCGTTGGGGCTATAAATAGAAAACGAACGCCTCCCCCCACCGGTTGGAACGAGTTCGACGCCTTGTTCACGCCTACGGTATCATTCAAGAAAACCATCCCGCGAGTGAAAAAGAAGAAAAAAATTACATTTTCGGCGAAACCTAGAAAAGCATCGGTCGTTCGGACTCCGCTCCAATTTAAACCCCGGGACTTATCGAAAGGGGTTATCAATAGAGGCGCGAAAAAAAGGAAAACGGAACAACCAATATGGGAAGAGTTTCTAACCCCGAGGCAGTCTTGAAAAAAATTTATTACGATCCAAAACATCCCGCGAGTTTCGACGGATTGGAAAAACTTTATCAGGCCGTGAAAGACAGAGGTATTCCCCGGGAAACGGTAGAAAAATGGTTAACGAAGCAAGAATCGTACACGTTACATAAGACCGCCTATCGGAAATTTAAAAGGAGCAAGGTTTTCGTAACTAATATTGGCGACCAGTTTCAAATGGACTTGGCGGACATGAGAGACATTTCCGAACACAATTCCGGCTTTAATTACCTACTAGTATGTATCGATACATTCTCGCGACGCGCGTGGGCAGTCCCTTTAAAAAGTAAGAAAGCCGAAGACGTAATCGCCGCGACCGAGAAAATATTCGAGGATCTCACGCCTCTTAAAGTTCAAACCGATAAAGGGGGGGAGTTCACGGGGAAAAAATATCAGGATTTCCTTAAAAGTAAAAAAGTTAAATTCTTTACTAGCGAAAACGATACAATCAAAGCGTGTATGGTCGAGCGACTAAATCGTACGCTAAAGGCTAAAATGTATAAATATTTCACTGCTAATAACACCTATCGATACTTGGACGTCCTCCCTGATTTAATTCATAGCTACAATACCACTAAACATTCCACTATAAAAATGTCACCTCTAGACGTGAAACCGGAAAATATTCTGAAAGTATTTAAAACAATTTACAAGGAAATCCCCGTGAAAAGCCGACGTCAACCTAAACTTAAAGTCGGTGACTTTTGTCGTATCAGCAAATACAGGGGGGTCTTTGATAAAGCCTACCCCGGTACCTGGTCAAAGGAAGTCTTTAAAATCACCCGCCTCGTAAATTTAGACCCGCCCCTTTACACGATCGAAGATTTAACGGGGGAGGGAATAAAGGGACGTTACTATCAGGAAGAACTGCAATTAGTCGCTAAACCTCGACTATACAAGATCGATAAAATTCTCAAGTCTCGGAAACGCAAAAATCAGGTCGAATACTTTGTCAGTTTCGTAGGATATCCGTCGAACGCGAACTCGTGGGTCAAGAAAAAAGATGTATCTGACATTACCTTCAAACGCTAGCATGCGGGTTTACGCCGACAATACGATGGCGTCCTATACCTCAGCGTTACCGAAACCTGTCGAATTGGCGGGGTCTTGGGAGTGCGGGCTAGCTGAGATAAATTACACTAGCGCGTTCTTCAACGTCCTCGAGGGACAAAACACTATCGTTTTCATGGTTGTCGACGAAATCCCTCCTGTCGAATGTAACCCGTCTCCAATCGAAGTCAAGCAAAATGAACCGGAGACTAGCATCGAAAAAAACCTAGAGCCGCCTCAAGCCGATCAACCTACTTTGGGAATAACACTTAAAATTACCACGCCGGGGAAAAAAAATCCGAAAGGGAAAAAAACGGAGCAGATTTTCGATGTCGCCAAAAACGGAGAAACTCTTACGGGTGAAGCTCAGATCGCCGAATGCGCGGCTCAGCCTAGAAGACCCAGAGGGACCTCCCACGTTTATAGGGTACCCATAGGATACTATTCTTCCATCGAACATTTAATTAAGATAATAAACGAAATTATTAAAGATATGAAGACGTCTCTTCAATATAACGAGATCACTCGCCGAGTTCGAATAAGCCCCTTTCGTCATAACGTACTAGTGCAATTTCATTTTGGTCTAGCCATGACATTGGGCTTCGATCCCGGGATTCAATCTTTGGAAAGGGGTTACCGGGGCGCTAGGCCGGCCCTTATAGGCTTTCAAATCCCCCCTCAACTTTACGTTTATACTAATATCGTCGAAGATCAAATGGTGGGTGACACTCTCGTTCCTCTCGTTAGGATTGTCCCCGTAGAAGGCTCGTTCGGAGATAACGTCGGGAAAATTTATGACGTACCTCATTACGTGCGAGTCTCCAAACGCTATTTCGACACGATCCAAGTACATATAATGAACCCTCAGGGGAAACCGGCGCCATTTGCCTTCGGGTCTCTGACGGTTAAACTACATCTACGGAAACAAGATGCCTAAGCCGGATGTCCTCGACGCGCGGGGGTCCTGTCCCTATAGAAATTATTATCTTAATCAAGCGCAAACTGGGGGGTCTAATTTCTATCAAGGAGCGGCTTATCAGAAAGGGCACGGTCTCGGAAGTCTGTTCTCGGGGCTCTTCCGCTGGGCCTCCCCTCTTTTAGTTAGAGGGGCGAAGTATATAGGAAAACAAGCGTTGGGGGTCGGCAGTAAAATTCTCAATGACGCCGTTGCGGGGGAAAATATAAAATCTTCGGCGAGGAAACGTTTCGGTGAAGCTCTAGAAGGGATAACCGGACAAAGCGGTTCGGGGCGGAAAAAGCGTAGGAGAACTAAAACGAGAAGCAAGAAGAAGAAAACAACGAGCAGGAGGAAAACTAGAAAAAGGACCGTTAAACGCAGAATCGGGGCAGTAGCTCGTCGGAAGCCCACGAAACACGTTCGTGACATTTTTTCCCTCAACTAAAAAGAACCAAAATGTACAAAGTTGAAGCCTTGAAATCGGAATTGGACCTGTTCTCGGTCACCCCCGTGCAAACTAGCGTCGAAAGCGCGACTCCAACTTTCTATCGACCGATCTCTACGCTACGAGATGATTCCCAGATTGAATTTTGTATCCCTAAAAGCCCCGAGTATACGGATCTCGCGATGAGTCTCCTTCACGTTAAATGTAAAGTAACGCGGGAGAATGGGGCTAATTTAGACCCCGACGTTAAATTATCAACTTGTAATAACCTAATGCATAGTCTCTTCGATCAAATTGAAATCTACTTGAACGACAATTTAATCACGCCCTCGGCAAGTCGATATTCATACCGAGCCTATTTAGAATCGCTCTTGAACTATTCTGGCGAGGCTAAAACTTCTCACCTGACTTCGTGTCTCTACGCCAAAGACGCTGCCGGAAAGTTTGACGATATAATTACCAACTCGGGGAGCAAGATTCGTCAAGCAGCTATTAAGGATTCAAAGGAAATTTCCTTAGTAGGGGCAATATACGCCGACCTTTTCAACATTCCGAAATACCTTCTAAGCGGGGTGGAAATTAAAGTCCGACTTTCAAGGAGTAAAACGGCCTTTGTCCTTATGGGAGACCCCTCGTTAAACGTGGGGAATTTTAAGATCGCTATAACGGACGCTACTTTGGAAATACGGAAATGCAAGATAAGTCCTCAAATCATTCTGGCTCACGAAAACGCTCTCTTAGGCGCCACAGCGAAGTACCCTTTTACCCGAACCGAAGTGAAAAGCCACGTACTGCTCACCGGCGTTTCAAATACGAGTCTCGACAATGTGTGGCTGGGACCGCTCCCTCAACGCGTTATTATCGGCCTAGTCTCGCATACGGCTTGCGCGGGCGATTTTCATAAAAATCCTTATAACTTTCAACCATTCGGGTTAAATTTCTTATCTCTCTACGTTGATTCGGACGCGGTTCCGAGCAAACCTCTCCAGCCCAAGTTTTCCCAGAATCAATTTGCCCGTGAATATTACACCTTGTTTACGGGGACTAATATACACTTTAAAGATGATGGGAATAGTATATCGCACTCAGAATATCCGAGGGGCTATACTCTATATGCCTTTGATATCACGCCTGATCTTTCCGCGAGTGACAACTCTCATTGGAACCCCGTAAGACGGGGACAGCTACGTATCGAGTTGGGATTCGAAACCCCGCTCACTGAATCGGTTTCGGTCGTTATTTACGGGGAATTTCATAGTTTAATGCAAATAGACAAAGACCGCAACGTGGTGATTGATTATTAAAATGAACACGTTAGAAATAAACGAGATCCTCGGGCATTTACCCGGGTATCAAGGTGCCTTTGCTTCCGATAGACTCCCCGAATATATCCCTTCCTTCCCCGCCTCCCTGGTCGTTAACCTCGATCCTCACGATGGGCCCGGGACTCATTGGGTAGCTATTTACCTAGACGCTTTCAGGAGGGCCGGGTACTTTGACTCGGCGGGTCGTCCGGTGACCCTCCCCACGATAAAAAAGTTCCTGAGAAAAAATTCCTCGAAAATACTCTACAATAGACGTCGTCTACAGGCCGTGGGAAGCAAAGTTTGCGGACAATACTGCGTGCTCTATCTGGAACATCGCTATAGGGGGCGGAGTTTGACCTCCTTCGCTGATAGGTTCACGAGGAACCAATGGAGTAATGACATTCGCGTGGAGACCCTATTTAAGAAGCGGATTTAACTTACCTTGAGTCAGAGGGGGTATCAGCCAACAGAAACATCATGGAAAGACCGCTGGTAGTTGTCGATTTTGAATTCTTACTCGGCGCGAAATACGAACCGGTCGTTAAAGAAGTTGCCGTCGCGTTCGTCGGGGAGTTTCCCCTAGTTAAAAGTGTATTCGTTAAACCTCCGTACCACGGTAGCGGTCTTTCTCACCACGTAGCCCGGCAAAATCAATGGGTCTTTACCCATATCAACGGTTACCTCTGGAACCACGGCGATACCCCTTACATCGAGCTAGAACATCGGCTCAAGGCCTTAACCGAGGACTCCGAATTCGTTTACTGCAAGGGAGAGGAGAAATGTCACGTCCTCAGGAAACTCATCCCCCAAGAGGTGATCGAACTCGGGGAAATCGGTTGCCCCAAGGCCAAGGACATCAGCATCGACCAGAACTATCGGTGTCGGTTTCATCGGCGAGGGAGCCCGACGCTTCTCTGTGCGCGGGAGAAGGCCTGCCGCTTCGCCAAGTGGTTGGAGACCCATCACCAGACGGCTCCCTCGCCGCTCTTCGAGGAAGACGAAGGATTCTTTTAAAACTTTTCTTTATAAAAAAACAATTAATTATTTTTCGAACTCTTATGTTTTTAAAAAACCATTACGTAATTTTCTCAATTCGCGCGCGTATTTTCATTTCGTATCATTTTTCTTATATTCAGTGTTATCATTTTTTGTAATATCTTCCTTTGCGTTAATAAATGTTTCGTTCGAATTTATGTTTTTATTTTTTCAACATACACGTCTAAACTCGTAAGGGGGGGATGGGGGAAAGAGAAAGTCGAGGTTTTTTAGTCGTCTAGTACCGGATCATTCCCCGGGTCATTCCCGAAGTCGGAGAAGTAAGAGGTAGACGCTTTTTTTCTTAAGATGAATTTTGAGAAAAACAGAATCGCTAGTTTCAAGAGTTTTCCCTGTAAGTTTTTAAACGTGAGGGAGCTAGCGAAAGCGGGTTTTTTCTACGTCGGTCACCGGGACAGCGTAATGTGTTTCTCCTGTCAGCGTGTCGTCAAGGACTGGACGGCCGACGACGTCCCGTTACTAAGACACGAAAAAGAGTGTAACTTTTGTCCGTTCATAAGAAATGATTTTTCGGGGGATGTCCCAGCCCTGTCGATGGAGCTTGAAGGGTCAAAGCCGATGCGATACGAGATCGCGCGAATTCGTTCCTTTACTAGAGGATTTAATAATAATTATATTAAGAATAATATTAATAATAAGGAAGGTTTGCCGATTGATCCTTTAAGGGAAGCTAGGCATTTATCCAAAGCTGGTTTTTTTTTACGAATTTCAAAGATTGCGTAAAATGCTTTTCCTGTTCTGGGGAACTAATGAACTGGGATAAGGAAGATAGTCCGTTCGAGGAACATTGGGAAAATTTTCCTCATTGTAAATTTCTTATTTCGAGGGCAAGAAGTGGAAATGTAAAGCATTTAATAGCCGCTGAGGATATCGTAGAAAAGGACAACCAGCTGAATTATTCGACTTACCCCGAATCACGATTAATATACGATTCTTTAAACGAAATAGTCGAAGTCTTAGATGAAGGACGAGGTCTAGACATGCCCGGGGAATAATAGATTTATCCCGAGGAATTCGAGAGGGGCCGCGTGATAATAGACTATTTTTAGGGGGGGCCGTTCACCCCTCAGCGAGAGATGGAAAGAGGGATTTACCCTCCCGCCTCGGTTCTAAGGATCATTCGATCGGTCGCGGACGAAGGTGATAGACACCATTTTTACTCGGCTTCCGTTAAAAAAGATGCATTTTGAGAAAAATAGAATCGCTAGTTTCAGAGGGTTTCCATGTAAGTTTCTAAACGCGAGGGAGCTAGCGAAAGCTGGTTTTTTCTACACCGGGCACACTGATAACGTCATGTGCTTCTCTTGCGAGAGGGTCGTCAAGGGGTGGATGACTAATGACGTCCCGTTGCTGAAACATATCGAGCAGAATCGCTTATGTAAATTCGTAAATGACGAGAATACGGGGAATGTCCCCGTCCTAACACTGCCGATAGACGATAAAGAGCAGACGGATGAGACGGAGCTAAATCCTATGCGCCATGAGCTTGAGAGAATTCGTTCGTTTAACAAGGGATTCCCTGTTAATATCGTAGATGGTAGAGCCTTAGCTCGGGCTGGGTTTTATTATTTAAATTATAAAGATTCCGTTAAATGCTTCGCGTGTGAGGGTGAACTTATGGCTTGGGAAAAAGGCGATAGTCCTTTCGGTGAGCATAGGAAATATTTCCCCCATTGTAAATTTCTATTAGGGGAAGAATGTGGAAACGTAGCTCATTTTATAGCTGACGAGGATATTGTAGAAACTAACCAACCACCTTATTCTTCGACTGCCGAGAAAGCCATAGTATACTGTTTTTTAAAAGAGGTGGTTGACATTTTAGAGGGTGAAAAACGGAAACGACTGGAAACCAAACATTTTTGCACAATTGGATAATAGGTTTTGGAGGCCGCGTGAATCTCTCTTTTCCCCAACTTTCTCACGGTTTGAGAAATTCCTTCATTCGGGGTCTCTCTCCCCCCTAGTTAGAGATTTCTCCCTGGATTTTAGTTCGGTAGGAATCATTCGATCGCTAGTTTACGAAGGTGTCAGACTAAATTTTTAACTTCCTCTAAAAAAATGAATACCCTGGCGAAACGAGTCGCTAGTTTTAAAAAGTTCCCGGTGGAATATATGGACACTCTCGAACTGGCTCAGGCGGGCTTCTTCTTCGTAGGGCATAAGGATATCACTATCTGCTTCTGGTGCGACGGTCTGGTGCGGGATTGGGAGCTGGGATCTAACCCCTTACATTGCCACACCGCCTTGTTCCCCGAGTGCGAGTACGCCAAGCTCGAGTTCGCGAAGCTACAGGAGACCTACGATGCCCAACTAGGCCCTATGAGGTATGCGGACGAGCGGTTGAAGACTTTCACCAGTTTCCCGCTAGAGAAGCCGTGCCATATGGAACTCACCAACGCGGGTTTTTTCTACACAAACTTTACGGACTACGTGAAGTGTTTTTTCTGCGGTGGTGAGATCGGAGATTGGGGTGCGGAAGACGATGCCTTTCTGGAACACGGGAGACTATTTCCCGATTGCAAATTTGCAAAAAACTATTATTGCGGGAACGTCTTTTTAAAATCATTCATGCTCAACATCGCGTAAAATTTGATCTCGTTCCCGTAACTTTCTTTTTCCTCGATGTAGAAGATCGAACTAACTATTCCTTATTAAATAATTTCCATTTTAAAAGGAGAATCTCCCTAATTAATAATATTTTACAGCCTATTTTATTAAAACATGTACAGAAAAGTGTAATAAAAAATGATTTAGTATAATATTCGTCTCGTTATTTTTTTCCAATACATTTTAGGTAAAAAAAGATAGGTAAGTGGAGGTATCCATAAAATGAGGTGAAGTTAGAGGGCTCCATAATTTTGGATCTATAAATTCGGTGAGTCTATGAAAATCGCTCCATAATTTTGGATCTATAAATTCGGTGGCTCTATAAAAATCGCTCCATAATTTTGCTTATCTATAAAAAAAGGTGAGACCTTATCTATAATTCTGCTTATCTATAAAATCGCTCTATAATCTTGCTTATCTATGGCCAGGCCTATTTCTCTGTCATAGTGATTTATAATAAGTAATAATTTTATTACGGAAGACTCATGAGACGATTGTATTTAATTAAAATTTATTGTAAAAACTTAATTTAAATACAAACATTTAAAACGTTATGATACGAATTTAAACATCAGCGTTCGACTGATATTCGCTGATGTTAAAATTCGTAACATAATGTTTTAAATGTTTGTATTTAAATACAGTTTTTACAATAAATTTTATTTAAATACAATCGTCTCATGAGTCTTCCGCAATAAAATTATTACTTATTAAGTTAAGAATAGGCTAGGTTATGCTGAGAATAGGTCAGGTTATGCTGAGAATAGGTCAGGTTATGCTGAGAATAGGTCAGGTTATGCTGAGAATAGGTCAGGTTATGCTGAGAATAGGTCAGGTTATGCTGAGAATAGGTCAGGTTATGCTGAGAATAGGTCAGGTTATGCTGAGAATAGGTCAGGTTATGCTGAGAATAGGTCAGGTTATGCTGAGAATAGGTCAGGTTATGCTGAGAATAGGTCAGGTTATGCTGAGAATAGGTTAGGTTATGCCGAGAATAGGTTAGGTTATGCTGATAATAGGTCAGGTTATGCTGAGAATAGGTTAGGTTATGCCGAGAATAGGTTAGGTTATGCTGAGAATAGGTCAGGTTATGTTAAGAATAGGCTAGGTGTAGGTTATTTCAATCTAACTTCTTAAAATATAAAGGTAAAATGGATTGATGTCAGCTGTCTGCTTGAAAAGAATGTTCAGATTGTGGTGTTGTGAGCGATTTTTAACCCATAAAAAATTGCGAACCGTTGCTACGTCATTAATCACACGTGAATAAGTTATTTTATTTGAAATCGCAAATAATTGGGAACACTCATAGACTACTCGCGGTATTTATCAGCGAGCAGGTAATAAGAAATTCCGTTAGAAACTTAAGTAACAATCATGAAATTTATCTGATAATTGGTTTAAAATTACTTTGTTTGCTGAAACCACTTTTGTTTAAAAAAAAATCATGTTTTCATTGGTAATGCGACCGGCATTACAAATTTTAAATGGTAGAAATTGCTCCTAAGGTCGGTACTACCGACAAAGAAGGGGAATTTAAGGAGAGATGGATCTCTGATCTGTACCTAATAATGGGTTTTCAGAAAGTTAGACTCAACCTTTTCCATTAAGACAAAACAACAATTGACATTAAAACTATTTATATTGAATAAATAGGTCCTCATATTTATTATAAATATTAAAGTATAAAAACACGTTCATATGCGCAAGTAAAAATTTATTTATATACAAATAAAATATAAACAGCCGACTAGTTTCGACCAAACATTGTGTCCTTCCCGACCCTAAGGCGGGTTCTTATAAACTTCTGATACGATCTTCAAATACGTGTTTTAAGTTCGTAGTCTTATGGGCTAGTGGGAATTTTTTTTATCTAAATATAAAGTTGGTAATGTTTCTTCCTCGTGTCTGGGTACTTTTAACCCATTCGTACGTCTCGGATATTCGAGACTTATCTTCCAATATATTGGACATCCGTTTTCTAGGCCATGAAAGTCACGTTTCAGCGTGGGGTGTCTCAAGTTGACGGAATTAGGCGACAACGTTTTTAAAGACGGAAGTCGCAGCGCAGTTGTCGATTGCACGCTACGTATTTCCCTGAATGTCTTTTTTGGGTTCTCAAGAAGTAAGCCTATCTAAAGGCTTTCGCATATTCTGTTCCAGGCGTTGCCAGACTAATATCGCGCACGTCAATAATATCGATAATTTCGATAATTTCGATAATTTCAACGGCTTATTTTAGAGTGCGATACTTATTAAATCTGTAACTTATTTTAAAGCAAGTGTCGGCTCTACGTGAAGTAGCTCTTTTTTCAACAGATGTCGCTAGCGTCGAAATCAAAACCATATGCTGAAGCTACATTTCGACTCAAAAGGTGGGACATAAAAGTATGCTTCGCGTTGATTGGCTCGTTTGTAAATTTATCAATAACTTTAATTATAGTAATTGTATACAATATATTTTGTATGGGGTATATAATTTAGGTAAAAGTTCACTAAGCAGAGTAAAAGTGGTCTAAATATAATACTCTATAATGGCTCTCTGACGACGTTATTGTTTCGCTATTTTGAATTTTAGCTTCCGTTCCCATTAATAGATGGCTCCACGCTCTCCACGAAATTAATTTTTTTCGAAGATTCGGATAGATTCATGGCCATCTCTTATAACAGGGGCCTTTTCATAATACAGGTGGCAATGATAGAGCCGACAGTTGCTTTAAATTATAATTTATTAGTCAAGATTTGGTAAATAGCCCCGACATGATTAACGTTATTAACATTTTTGATTTATCAAAAATATAACATTCGAGCACTACCTACGTAATTAAGCAAGACCCGTGCGTGCTCGGAAATATAATACATTTACTGGTCTTTCGATTTTGCGGCAAATTCCCGCTAGGTGCGCTCCGGCCTTGTCTTTAGCATAGGCCATGGTGATTAAATCACGTAAGCTACGGCCGGTAGTGACAGTTTCGTAGGACAGCGTTTAAGGAATAAATTTAATGTTTAAGTATTTTTTTTATAAATCTCAATATTTATATAACATAATTTTAAAATCGAAGTACTAGTAGCCTACATAATTTATCACCGTACCCTATGCTATAGACAATGCCTGAGCAGTAGATTCGACGTACATGCGCACCTATCGGGAATTTGCGGAGAATTTGAAAGACTAAAAAAATTCCGAGCATGCACGGGCCTTGATTTATTACGTGGGTAGTGATTGGACTAAGATTTACTCCAACAATTCAAATGAAATTTAACATTCAAGGATACGAGAATTGTTTTCTTAAATCGAAAATTTTGGCCCATTGGTACGATTATTTTGGCAACGCTTTCAGTTCGTTCATTGGACATTTGAACCTAAGCGTATCATAATCGCAATTCTTTTATTTGGTTGCGCTATTTTTAGTAGATGCCATTACACGGGAACGTTTTTCCATACTTAAAAATATTTGGTGAATATTTATGTACGCTCCCTAAACATTTGAAAGAACCATCGTGTTCTCTTTGGGTTTTACCAGCGCATCAGCTCTCTTTCCCAGACATTGCTAACTATGGTGCAATGGGTCAGATATGTTGTAATTTGCTCGCTCCGAACCCGTGACCTCCCTTTGTCTATCTTTGGGGTTAAAACGACTTCCTGGAGCGAGATTCGGCTGAATTGAGTAAATAGTTATCAACGTCAAGATGCCTTAAAAGTGATCCTGTCGCGAGTTTTGGACCACTACGTACGTGGTTGACGACCGACCGTTGCGGACTTGGGGTGATCTGTGTAACTATATATTTTCATAAAGTATCGTGAAGCCGAACAAGTATGTATTTATATTTAGTTTGTTTTGGCCTGACCAGCCCTGATTTATTAACTATTTTTTCAAAACATTTTGCCACCCTAATATTTTATCTTAATTAAAGGAAACGTTTGTAAATAATGTAATTTTTTTCATTCTAATAAAACATAATCATTTATTAAATTCCCCTAGACAACGAGCATTATTTTAAATATGTTACAATACTCTCAAATAGCTTTGTTGACATCAATCGATGTTTCCTCTTGAGCGCTGTATTATTGACTTTCCTTTACTACAGCAATTTGACATAAAAGGAGTATAAAGTGTTTACAAATTTGTCTCAATTTCACACGCAATCAAATCCACGCGGCGATTTACTAATGTAAAAGGTTTCTCCAGGTTTAGGGGTCCGAAGAATACATAGTTTTCACTAAAGGGGGTTTGGTCTTGTTCCCCCTAAATTCATCCGCTGTTCCCCTCCCCGTACAGAACTGCCAGACCCTGCTTATGAGCCCAACTTACATTCTTCGGTTATATGTTTGTCCGATACTCTCCCTTTCGGTTACTCGGGAAATAGTAGAGATTGAAACCGGAAATCTAAAAGCCAGGTCTTGCACATCTAAGTCAAGTCGCAATCTTAGAAGGGTGACCAAAAACTCTAGAAACATAGACAGTTTGGCGTTTAAACTTGGTTGAAAATGAGCCGAAACTAAATTAAACGTTCCTATTATAATTTTTAAGGTGGGAAGCCTGGTGTAGTAAATGGCACGATTTTCATTAGAATGGATATAATTTTCATCCAATACGCTATTAGAAGCATTTCTTTCGAGTTGAGTAATATCATGCGCGGTCAAATCAGTTTGAGTACATGTATTTACAAACATTACACTTTGTTTATCTTGATATTTAGTTTCTTCTGTATAATAGTTTGAATACAACCGTCAGACACAATGGGACTTCCCCACCTTGTATAGATCGATTTACAATTTTTAACGGGCAAAGACAACTTTAAAGGGGGGAAATTTATCCGAGGTAACGTGGTGATGGGCTGATGGCGTTATTTGTTAGTAGATGGCGCTCTGATAGCAAGGTGACGTCATAATTTTGATTTTCAACGATTGGTTGAAAGTTTTCAGTTTTTAGTGGAGAATGGTTTTGTCGAGATTTAAAATACCAAATTCTCTTCCCTGATTGGATAGTTTAAAATTGTATTATAGTGTCATCTATGGCGGAGAGTGTTAACTACTGTTAAAATTAATTGTTAATTTAAATTACAAAAATTATATATTTTTAATAAGAATTTAAAGTACTATAATTTAGTAATTAATTAATAACTTTTTCAAAAAGTTTATTTTTCATAAACTTTATAGTGTCGTCATCTACCTCAAACATTATTAAATAGGAAGGTACCTCGGGAGGATTTCACCCCTTTTTGCATATTTCCCTGAAGGCAATATGTGAATGCGTCTATAATGTTCGCATTTTCCTATATTTCTGTACCCTCTTCTAAGGTTTCAACTTCGGCCGCGGAAGATATGGCCAACGATAAAGGAGAGTCTATGGCTTTATCATCATCATCATGACTGAAATAGGTGCTTTCGTCGGTAATAGAAGGGGATAACGGCGTCGAAGCCACGCTGGCAATTAATCGCTTGCTATAGCTCTCAGCATCGACCGGTTATGCAAATCTATTTTTGATTTGGGAGATCTAATACTTCTCAAAGAGTTGTAACCCAAATTCCGAGATCGAATCCAATCTGGATGTGTTTCATCTCTTAAATTATTGTACCTCTGATTACAATTAAGGTAAATAACAAATTATTTGAATGTAGCTTACCATTAATAAAGTGATGATATCTATGATATATCTGTGGGTCGACCCCACCTAGTCTTAGAACTGTAATCCAGGCATTTTGTATTTTCAAAGATGGTTCGCGAATGTATATACTTTGGTTCTTAACAACCACCCGGTATTGATGAAAAAGATTAATTTTTATCTTTCCTATTATTGGTTTTACAATTACGAACATAACCGTACAACATTTGAACCAAAATTCCACAATATGGTAAGCCTAAGCCTTGGATCCTATGCTAAATTATAGCCAAGGCTGGAGAGGGAAACCTTTTTAGTCTGCTAAGTTGGACTCACAAGTGTCTGGCAGTTCTGTACGGGGAGGGGAACAGGGGATAAATTTAGGGGGAACAAGAGCAAACCCCCTTTAGTGAAAACTATGTAATTAATAGATTTCTCCACGCTCTCCACGAAAATAATTTTTTTCTAAGATTCGGATAGATTCATGCCCATCTCTAATAACAGGCGCCTTTTCATAATACAGGTGGCAATGATAGAGCCGGCAGTTGCTTTAAAGTTACTAAACTGCTGGATTTTCGTCCACTAAGCAGACTATTTTATAATACAGTCACTTCAAGGCCCGTGCATGATCGAAAAAATATATTCTGGTCCTTCTAATTCGCCGCAAATTCCCGTTAGGTGCGCATGTACGTCAAATCTATTGCTCAGGCCTGGTCTTTAGCATAGGCCATGTTGATGTATAACTAGAGGTCGGCGTTTGGATAAAAATTAATCACTTTATCTTTTTTAATCCACAACCGACGATTAACCGAAAAATAAAATTATTTTTTTCACGTTAAATCCCTTTCTATCCGTGGATAATATCTATAAATAAACAGTTATCCGCAATTTTTATGGTTAATCGATATTTTGGCAGTTAATTTATCCGTTTTGCCCACCTCTATGTATAACGTAGGTAGTGTTACAATACACAAAGCAGCTTGTGGCTAAGTATGTACAACGTAAACCGTTTATTTAGGAATAGAGGCTAAAAGTCAAACTAAATTGAGAAATCCGTCGAAGGTTCCGCTTAATATTCTCTACAAATCGCTAAAGTCGAAGCAAATCAGTCATCGTGTAAATTCATTTCTATGGACGGCGGAGAGTGAGATCCTCAAAATGAGACTTGATGAAATTCTCGGCCAGTGTTATCAGCGTTGCCATGCCGCTGTCAAAACCTAATAACGGTTAAGCGTATCAGCAGCCGATAAGAGCACTGTCTCTTGTCGCTGAGTGATGTTATTCCACTTCATTACGTTTTGAGTTGTCAAGAAATAAATGTAATTTATTAAGGACTAGCTTTAACCGATGCGTTGTTGTCTCGGCACAGTCCAAAGGCATTATTTCACGTGTGAAATCCAAAGACGAAACGACGAGTAGAAAATTACCGCACTTAGTCTTTAATATTTTGGTAAGCAGAGGCGTATAAACCAGGGTTGCAAGGGAGGCAATGCCCCGCCCAAACAACTTGTGGGGGAGACAACTTAAGTTATCCCCAAATGTATGCTCGGTTGGAAATTAAAATTTATCAATTTAATAAAGCAAATATTAAACTACGGTCCTTAATTTTCTTAAGAAATATTGTTTTTTTAACAAAATAAACTTGAAACGTACTAAAATATCTATTTTTCTCTAATTATCAATTTAAATTAATCTTTAAAATTTCCAAATGCAAAAAAGGTCCGTTTTTGGGTTTCAATTGTCTTTTCGACACGGGACTGCCACCCTCCAACTTCTAAAACATTCCTACGCCACTGTTGGTAAGGAATATCATAGGTTTGTAGCTATATTTCACTTAAATGTTTTAGTTCCGAATGTTGCATTTTGCTGCAAGCCATTTCTGGAATTCCTAATACGTGCTCTTTGTCTCGACAATTCGTTTCACCGACCCGTGATTATTGGTTATTATGTTGCGTTTTGTTTACGCTAGTTCAGGTATGACGTCAAGTTTACATCACTTCACGCGTAGTTATCGGTAATTAATTAGACTAACTGGCATTCTCATGGAACGTAACTATAGACTTATTTAAATACATATTTCTATGGAGATGCAACAATTAGAGCTATTATAAAGTTCATTTATGGAATTCGCCATTACTCTCTCCATAACTCAAAATGCAAAATACTTTCTCCACAACTCAAAATGCAAAATACAAAATGCATTTGGAAAATTGGTTTTTCTAAATGGAAAATGTAAAATGGTTTTTGCAGCTCAAAATGAAAATACAAAATGCATATTGAAAATAGTTTTTCAAAATGCACTAATTTTACTTTTTATTAGTCGCCAACATTTACAATAAATTAAATGAATTTTCGTCTGCT
The DNA here is from genome assembly GCF_980474605.1 of Leiobunum rupestre. Taxonomy (NCBI): domain Eukaryota; kingdom Metazoa; phylum Arthropoda; class Arachnida; order Opiliones; family Sclerosomatidae; genus Leiobunum; species Leiobunum rupestre. The sequence goes on from NC_143393.1 coordinate 49,824,514, forward strand.
TTTGTGTCAGTGAGAAGCTAAGTATCGCCATCTATGATTACTTGGAAGTAAATAGCAGACGAATTTTATCTACAAGAGCTGCGATGATGGTACCAGAGTAAAAACATATCAAACCCACAAAATGCAAAAAGGAAAATAGTTTCCTAGAAATTCACAATGCCAAATCCTTTTCCTAACTCAATATGCAAAATGCAAAATTATTTTCCTAACTCAATATGCAAAATGCAAAATTATTTTCCTAACTCAATATGCAAAATGCAAAATAATTTTCCTAACTAATTTTGCATTTTGCATTTTCAAAAAGCATTTTGAACAACCCTGCTCATTATGTTTCTAACGTACCATCTATGGTGTTCATACATTTAAACGGCTCGACCTTTGGTGGTGAGGTTCTACACGAAAGGTTTTGTGCTCCATTTTTGTTTCAACATTCAGTAAACTGTTAGTTATTTTTATATTCACGAACCTTTAAATAAATTCTGAAGCAGTCTGCGTAAAATGATTAAAGTTTAAAGTTACAAACTTCGAATGCAGTCGAAGGTGGGATACAATGTGAACCGTAAATGAACTACCTCGTTAGAAAGAAATAAAACTTTTCGACGGACAAATGGATTTTATTTCGTTTAATTTTGAACTTTCTCAATTCGAACAATATTTAATTTGAAGGTACATGTTTCCAAAGAAATGGTGTGTTCGTTAAAAAATAACCTTCTAATTTCAGATAATTTAAGTATCTATATTTTCATACAAAATTTAAGAGACTAATAGCAGTTCAGTTTTATCGTCTGGAGGTACTTTAAGCCTTTTATAGTTTTCAGTAATTTTCTGATTTAATAGCGTCGGCTCTTAAATAATATATTAATCTAATTTTGGAACCGTGAGAAGCAGACGATATATAAATATATAGATAGATAGATAGATATATAGATAAATATTTAGATAGATATTGCTCATCTATTAATTCTATGACGTTTTCAATCTTTAAATATTTATTTTTCCCAAAATCTGTTTCGAGATTTCCGCTATTTTGAATTATAAAAGTGTTACTATATTTGCGCATTAAATATTCTGAAAGCCAAGATCGATATTTTTGAGGTTGAGATTAACTTGCTATTTTGAATTTAAGAAATCTTACAAAGTTTGTGTAGTAAAGATTATGGTATTTCAGTCTGTCCAGATTAACATTTTCGAGGCTGAAATCTAATATGGATATTTGGTACTATAAAAATGTTACTATATATCTGTACAATAAAGATTCTAAAAAACAAGATCGGAAGTTGAAGTATCGAGATCTGTAATTGCTAAAGATCTTCTGATTTGATGTCAAAATTGAACTAGTAAACTTATTCCATATCGGTTTTCTTAAAATCATTACTTGTTCGTTATTTAGACCTCACTTCTAGTTAGCTATTTTATTTCGTTACTTAAGCCAGGATGACGATAACCGTTAAGAAATACTGTAATAAAGCTGCACCAGACATTAAGTGAATTTCCCGGTTTGAAAATGTGATTTATGGTCAGAGATGCTATAAAAGCAGGCTCGAAAAAGCTCGGGATTTTCCACTTTCCCGGAAGCAGAGTGCCAAAAATATAGTGAAAATATTTGTTCGTGGGAACACGGCTTAACATTATTTGCCTATTACGTTTGTCGAGAATACTAAAAAGTAAAAACGGCACCTAGACTCAACCCACGCTCAACCACCAGGTAAAGATAGATATGTTTCTTTAATATTGTATATACCACGGGTAAATAGCGGCAAATAATAGCAAATATTCGTAGATAGGGTAAATAATGGTAAATATGGCCTTATAGTGTATAATAATGTTAAATCAAGATAATCATTCAATCTGGAAGATTGTTCTAAAATCAAATTATCAGCTGAAAAATTACTAGCAGTCGAAGGTAAAACCTTTTAACTCGAGAGTCTGAAAATGACGGCGTTTATATAGTTGGAAGCCAAATTTGTGAAATGACGCCTACCTCGTGTGTGCAAAGGCTTAAATATTATTATCACGTAAACAAATAATTTAGATAAAATATTGAATTGTTTTTTATTGTTTCCATAATTCATTTTCGTTTTATATGAAAAACAATCGCAACCGAAACGAGTCTAGGTGGCGTAACGGCGCTAGCTTGTCCGAGGTGGCGCCTATGATCTAGCGTCTGCTACCGACAAATTAAAAAGTCATAAGAATGTTTTTTTCTTAAATGAATTTATCAAAATGTAAACAAACGATTAAAAAATTTATTTTAAAATTCAAGTATCATTATTTATTAAGTCAAATTTACGAATAACGAAACTAATAGCGTCTGCTTTCGCCGCTACCTATCTAGGTTTCAATGGCGAACCAAAGGGGGCGTAGCGATAGTTTTCGTTCGCGAATAGAAATAGCAATCTTTTATTAAGTTTATTATATTTGTGTTATTTATGGTCTTACTATACCGTTGTTAAAACATGGGCAAACTACTACAGGACTCACAATTCTATACTAAGCTTCGAACTGTCGCGCTATTCGACTGGAGCACTACCGTGCGTTATTCGCGAGAATTAAAAATCTGGTACAAAATGGCGAGAATCTCCCTAGCCTGATTTACGAGTTTATAAATAACTTTTTAGCTATGGCCCCGAAAAAATGTTATTACGGTGATTGTCGATGTGATAGTAGGTTATTAAAAGGTGCAAACTTCGATATCCAAATCCCCAAATGCAACCCATAAAGTTTGAGCAATGGTTAAGGGCCAGTGGTTGGGACTTGACATCATCTGAAAAATGTATTTATTCAAAATTGCCTCGATATATTTGCTGGAAACATTTTCTTGGTAGCGATGGGCCTTCGAAATTAAATTCAAATCCAGTTCAACTAACGACATAAATGGAAAGGTAATCATATGTAAAAATTATATTCGTTATACATATATACTAAAGAAATTAAAATCGTTCTATTCATTTGCAACCGTTTTGTCCCAAATTTTAAAATTCAAAGAACTTCACTAGGTGGCGCTGCTCGTCACGTAAAGTTTTATAGGCTTTATAGCCTAACATTACGAGTCCTGTAGTAGTTTGCCCATGGTTAAAACCAGCTCTTACAATCAGTACTGTCGTTGAAATTGTGAAAGTAAAAAAACTGTATTGTGACGCCATTGAGCGTTATGGAACGAAGACAATACGTCAAAATATTTGTAGACAATTTGCTTTCCGGAGGTGCCAGGCCATAGTTTGCTAGCGGAGGTCTGTACAACCTTTTGCTAGGTGCATCGTTATATTTTTCGCCGACCTAGAAGCAAATTAAATATACTGCCTACTAAAGTATACTAGTCGGGTTTTGTATGCAATGGCGGCAAACAAAGTCTATGGGTAGGCGTGAATGTGAATGGCACGAGGAAAACTACTTCTGAAACATTTCAGCAACTGTCAACTTCATAAACAATTTCGCGTGTTACCTTCGTTTTTCTGGTTTCCCGCTCGGCGTTTCAGCATTGCTAGAACCTTATTCCTGACAACGTTAACAAACTGTTATTAACTGTTTGGTATAGAGTTGAAATCGGAAATTTCAATTCAATACAAATAATTCTCGGTCAAATAAAGTTTCACTTCGTAGTTGACAATAATAGAGACGGCGAAATTATGGTTTTACGGTCTTGCTTTGAGTGCGAGGGCAAATTTTACGCGTCGTTCGTGGGAAGCGGGAGTTCGTTTTATGAGCCATAAAATCAACATTTACCGGTTCCTTCACGACCCTCGATGAAGGCAACCGTGTTTGACGTCAAGTCTCCGTTATTTTTTCCGAAAGTGACATATAACTGAAATATAAATTCTCCAAAAAGTCCCGTCAGGCTTCAAATCGGGACAAAGTTGTCTGTGTCAAGCGAGAGGCGTCGATAGTCAATTCGCACGCTGAGCTTTGACCCACAACATATTCGCGACCCTAAACTATCGTCACGCCAACTTTCGGCGGCTGTCCAGAACTTTGATTGCGTTGAAGGGCCTTGGCTCTTGCAGATGCTACCATTACAAAGATTTTAGATAGAAGTCTCTAGAAAGTCGAGGTTTTTTTAACCTCTGAAAATATCTATATATCTATCAATCTATGTGTCTATCCAATTAGTTTATTTATCGATTTATCCGTCCATCTATATAATTATCTGTCTATCTAACTATTAATCTATCCTATCTATACTTCATTATAAATTATATATTATATATATTATTATTATTTTATATATATTATATACAACCAATGTTGTATTTACCCGGTATCTCAAAGCGTCGTTAAAAGTGATGTTTTTGGAGCCGCTTGAAGCACACGTTGATGACGTTGTTCCTCCCCCACCTACCTATGCAAGGAAACAAAATCCGTATATTTTAAAGGCCTAAACCTCGGAGTATAAAATTTGGTTTCATTCTGCCCTGATGGCTTAATTATGGAGTTTCCCAAAGGCTCAACCACTTTGATTTTAACAATATTTGACTTTGAAAGTTATACCAAATATGTATGCAACGATTATTTAATTTTGTTGTTCAATAAGGCACAATTGAAGCGTTTTCTGTACATGTTTTACTAAACATACTTAAACTCTGTTGAAATGCTCCATACATCCCTTTAAAGATAACCATTTTATGACTAAATAGAAATAATTTAAATACACATTTTGATGGCTGATATTATTATATTTGAAAATAGGATACTGCTCTAAAATTAAAAATTCGACTGTTCCACACCACCCTGGAACCGAAGAGTATTATCAATTGGAAATATTCCCACCCTCTAATTTACGTCACAAATACTCAAATCCTCTCTCAATTATAATAGCAAAATAAACCTTCAAATTATTAAATTAATAATTATTAATACTAAATTTTTATGGTTTTATCATTAATTTTAAAATTATTTTCTAAATTAACCTAATCATACTTTTATAAATGAGAAAAAACACGGTACTACATTGGGACTAAATGTTTAAATTATTGATATTTTAGGTTAAAAACTATGATATGTTGCAACATTTCAGCGACGCCACTGAACCTATAGCATTAAGTAACATGGTTGCTTCGTTCATAAAATTCTTAAATTGAATGAAATCAAGTCGAGGTTACACTACAGTTTAAAGCCGGGTTTAACGTGCAGCTTCACTCAATTTCATTGGTCAAAACTGCCTTTCAAACCGATTTAACCGGAATTTTCTAAGGGCTGATCACTCTCCGTAATCAATAAAAAAAATTGCAGCTTTCATCGTTGTAAAGTAATCGGTGTCGTATTAACCCATATAAGAGCTGATGGGCTCGGAGCGTCTTGGGCCCATCGAAATTCCCTTTCCCTCGTGAAGCGTGGGCCCCTTCTCTTGGTGGGGCCCTAGCCTTCAGCCTAATCAGCCTTACGGTTAATACGGCACTGCACGAAACTAATTAAGCATTACCTATGTCTAAAATCAATTTCTTCATTCAAAGAATTAGTGGTATCCAAAAAAATAATCCTTACCATTGAAACTAACGTTCTCGTAAAGTTTCGCGCAGTCATCCTCGAGCGACGTCTCGTCGGACACGCTTAAATCCATATTCACACTTCGATTCGACGTCATTCTTGGCCGCAAATTACAGCATTACGCGGGAGTTGAAACTAAGTTTCAAACTAAGTTCATTGTGGTGAATGATGTAACTTGGGACGTAAGCGGGAGTTCGTGGAAAGAGCGATTATTTGCCGAAAATGAGAGAAGGCCAGAAATCAATCCGTTCGGAGCGAAGGTCGCTTAAGAAGTGAGCTGTCCTCCGACTCTGCCACGGCCTCTCTCTCTCTCAATCACTCTCTCTCTCTCTCTCTCTCTCTCTCTCTCTCTCTCTCTCTCTCTCTCTCTCTCTCTCTCTCTCTCTCTCTCTCTCTCTCTCAATCTCTCTCTCTCTCTCTCTCTCTCTCTCTCTCTCTCTCTCTCTCTCTCTCTCTCTCAATCTCTCTCTCTCTCTCTCTCTCTCTCTCTCTCTCTCTCTCTCTCTCTCTCTCTCTCTCTCTCTCTCTCTCTCTCTCTCTCTCTCTCTCTCTCTCTCTCTCTCTCTCTCTCTCTCTCTCTCTCTCTCTCTCTCTCTCTCTCTCTCTCTCTCTCTCTCTCTCTCTCTCTCTCTCTCTCTCTCTCTCTCTCTCTCTCTCTCTCTCTCTCTCTCTCTCTCTCTCTCTCTCTCTCTCTCTCTCTCTCTCTCTCTCTCTCTCTCTCTCTCTCAATCCCACTCGCTCCCTCGTCTTGCCTGGCAAAAATCATTCGGAAGAGCTTGACGCTTCTCACTCACCCGAGCCTTCATTTCACTCAAACTTACAAGTTTTAGTTGGACGATAAAGTTTTCCAACCGAAAGCGCTCCGCGAAATCAAGGTTGTCTCATTTAAATCATCAATTTACAACACGATTTAACCCACTAATTCCTTTTTTAAAATTCATTAATTTGTGTAACGATTTATATTAACTGATTTTTTTAAAATCATTGATTTTAAATAAAGGTTTTAAGTCACGATTAAATTCGAATGGTAAATTTCAAGTACTAGTTATATGAAATGAACAAATCAATAAATCAATAAATGATGACTTAATGAGTTAATAAATGAATAATTAAAATGAATTAAGGAGTTAATAAGTTAATAAATATCAATGAATTCATGAATGAATTAATAAAAATAATTAATTCATGAGTTAAAAAATTAATGAAAAATAGCGAATTAAAGGCTTAATAAATAAATGAATGACTTAATAAATTAGTAAATTATTAAATAAATGACTTATTAACTTAATAAATTATTAAATAAATGACTTCCTGAATGAACAAATTATTAAATTAATGACTTACTGAATGAATAAATTATTAAATTTATGACTTACTGAATGAATAAAATTTTAAACTAATGACTTACAGAATGAATAAATTATTAAATTAATTACTTACTGAATGAATACATTATTAAATTAATGACTTACTGGATGAATAAATTATTAAATTAATGACTTAATGAATGAATACATTATTAAATTAATGACTTACTGGATGAATAAATTATTAAATTAATGACTTAATGAATGAATAAATTATTAAATTAATGACTAACTGAATTAATAAATTATTAAATTAATCACTTACTGAATGAATAAATTAATAAATAAATAAATGGATGAATGGATGAATTAAAACATGAATAAACGAATCATTTCATGGATAAATAAATAAATTAATTGATAATTAGTACATTAGTAAATTAGTTATTAATTAATTAATTAGTAAATTATTGAAATAATTAATTGATTATTTAATTAATTAATAAATCGGTAATTTAATTTAATTAATTAATTGATAAATTAATTGATTAATTAATTAGTAAATTAATTGATTAATTAATTAGTAAATTAATTCACTGGAAATTAAATTAATTAATTAATTAGTAAATTAATACACTGGAAATTAAATTAATTAATTAATTAGTAAATTAATTCACTGGAAATTAAATTAATTAATTAATTAGTAAATTAATTCACTTGAAATTAAATTAATTAATTAGTAAATTAATTCATCAAAAAATAAATAAATAAATTAGTAAATTAATTCATCGAAAATTAAATTTATTAATTAGTAAATTAATTCATCAAAAAATAAATAAATAAATTAGTAAATTAATTCATCGAAAATTAAATTTATTAATTAGTAAATTAATTCATCGAAAAATAAATAAATAAATTAGAAAATTAATTCATCGAAAAATAAATAAATTAGAAAATTAATTCATCGAAAAATTAATTAATTTAGTAATTAATAAATTAATAAATTATTTCATAAAAAAATAAATAAATTAATTATTTAAAAAATTAATGAATGACTTAATGAGCCCGACTAGTTGTTCCCATGCGAGCAACTTTGGCTGGCCGACTGCGTTGGCTCCTGTGAATAGCGGTCGCGTCTTGCCCAGCTGAGCCGCTTGACAGAGACAAAGTGGAGTGGCTGCCTTTTATGAGAGGAGCGTCCTTCGAAGGCTCTCTGGCTTTTGCTTATTAAGACGCGTTGAGTAATCGATTGTATATAATATTAAGGGGGGGTACATTCATCCACCGCCTCCTGCCGCTTAATATTCCGGGATGGATTTGGGACTGTGGGAAGACGTTTATTTTAGCCCAAAATAAAACTCAGATTAACAGAACGTCCTGAAAATAAACTCGCCGGAAAATTGGTTAAAAACAGAGAATTCGCAGCTTGAATGATACTAATGTTAGTCAGCCAGGATGCTCTCATTTTTAAAAAGCTGCTTCCAAAACAACCGCTTTTAGTCGAGTCTAGAATGAAGTAATAATATTAATTACCAATCGCGATGACTTTTCCACTTCCTGTTTTGGTTACTCCCCCGTGTTTTCGATACAAGGGTTCGTCAAGAATTTTTGGGTGCCAAAACAAAAATGTTTCTTAGTTCCAAAATCAGGCAACTCGAATCAAGCAAATTGTTTTTTCGAAGGCGCATTTTTTCCAATATCTAAACAGCGTTGTGAATACATTATTTTAAAAGGAAAGAAAATTAAAATGCCGAAAATTATTTTTTTGTCGCTCGTATCAGTCTGGATAGACTTTTAAAGATATAAGGCTCTAGGAACCTCTACGGATATTGCTTTATGCAACTATCGAACGCTTGGATCTTTCCCGCGGGCATTCCTCCAAGATGCAGGCTTCCAAAGTCGCTTCATGACTTAGGCCTAAGGTGGTGCCTTGGGTATTTGCCTAGCTGATTATTATTATTATTATTTTTATGATTCGTTCGAACTAATGGAAACTTCCTATTGAAATAAACAAAAATTATATACAGGATTGTATTATTTTATCAGTGACGTAATATCTTTAGCACAGTCAAAGTTACAGCATTTTACATTAATAAAGTATTATTTTTAATACAAAATCTATTTTAAATAACCTTAATTACAAGCAATTAACAACTTATGTAATTGAATTAGGTACTTTGTGATTTTTCTAATAAAAATAAAAACACTCTAATTTGAAATAAATAAAAATCATTACCAATCCTCTTGATCTGTGGACAAGCCCGTAGATTTGACTGTACTATGTAAAGTTAAAAGGAACCACCTATGGACTGTAATGCAAAGGTTGATAAAACTAGCAAATTAGTAGATTAGTCCATTATAAAAAGGGATAAAAAAGCTACACCCTAAACAAATTTGAAGAAAATTTAAAGCCAGATTTCCCGCACGGTACTGATGAGTTCCAACTAGGACGAAACCGGTCTATACCGTTGGAAATTCTGGCTATTTTATTTATTTTTAATTTAGTTTTTCACTCGAAGATCTATTGGTCCGAGTTTCACGTCTTTTGTTTGCTCGAAGACCTATCGGTACGAGCTATGTAAGTTTTTAAATTTTCTTCAAATTTGTTTAGGGTTTAGCTTTATTATCCCTTTTTATAATGGACTAATCTACTTATTCGTTAATTTTATCAACCTTGACTGTACTATAGTGATTACGTAATCGATTACAAATTTAGCACTACCAAAGGCTGTAGTCGCTGTAATCATGTATTAATTAAATTTAATTTAATATTTGAAATTTTGACTCGTATTGGAGTAGCTTAAGTTATATAATCTTCAATGGAGTGGTATATTTATTGAATTGAATTTAAGTTTTTTAGTTTGGATTTGTATTGAAATGGTTTTATTTACACAATCTTCAATGAAATTATAAAACAAATCTCTATCCGTCAAAAACGCAACGCGCCTCTGGAGAAGGAGCGGATATCGAAATATCAAACTATCAATTATGTAAAATTCATTTTTAAATAGTGGCAGTATGTTACGCTATATCCGGTATTTTAGTCAAATCATAAACTAAATGCTTAAGCGGACGACAAATATTTGTTTATTTTTGGTGCCCGACGATTAAATAGGCACCATCGACCGTATGTCGAAGCTTTTCATTAAAATAACTTACGTCGGCATTACAGACTGCCACCTAGGAGCACCAAACACAACACCCCACACAAGGAGAACGCAACCCGTCAAAAGTCGTGGATTTTCTTGTGTACGTTTTTCATTGGCTAGACGCTTTAGCGCCTGCTGCCGTCGGAAGGGGAAAATTCGGAAATTGGCTTCCCCCCCCCCGCCCGTAAAACGTTCAGCGTAAAGGCTCGTGACGCTCGTCCAATGAAATTCGTACACAACCCTTCGTTATCGTGTTTAAAGGCTAGCTGCGTTCTCCTTGTGTTTGTTGCTCCTAGCTGCCACGATTTTGAATTTGACCAATACTATCGATGGTTTGATATTTCGATACCAGCCTCTTCTGCAAACGCGCATTGTCATTTTTGACAAATCAGGATTTTTTGTCATTTTAGATTTTTACAGAATAGCCTCCCTGATGTGCCCACCCTTGGAAATTAAGGCATTCGTGTAGTTAAATGTGAACGCTTTCAAAGTTCTCTAGCGGTATTTTTTTTTATCGGGAAGGTAGGATGATCTGTGCCCTTCCGGAAGGCTCGACACAAAAAGACAATTCAGCTCTTGGTATAACGTCTCTGCAGTACTCTAGTCGAGAATTTCCAATTTCCGAAACAATATCTTCCAATAATCCGGATCCTGCCACCGGAATTATAGAAAATACTAGAAAAACCGTTATCGTAATAATGGGATCTAGAGGGCCTTCGAATAGCAGGTCAATAAGTTTTGCCAACAGGTTTTTCCAACAAATTGGGAATGAAATAGGACAATTGGCAGTGTCAATAGCAAAATCTGGGAAATGTGTTGCAGGACTAACACTCCAACACTTAACATTTTTTGGGTAAATAAATAATTTTTGGGTGTTCAATAATTTGGAGATATCGAAATATTTTAAATTCAGCTAACGAAATTGACGACACTAACGAACGAACTTTGAAACCTTTGTTCGCCGTTCGTTAAGTATTTATTATTGCTATTATTTAACTAGCAGCTCACGCATTTTGTTTATATTAAAATGCCATGAATAATTTTGATTGGCTATAAGCCTAATTTATAAGAATCATAGTTTAGCAGACAGAATAGCAGACGAAAATAAAATAGACGAGTATAACAATTGTAAAATCCTAAATCGTGAGCCCACAATTGCTGAAGTACTTCGAACAGCCAAAATTGAATATGTTGTTGGTGGAAAGGATGTACCAATTCGTTAGTAAATTGGACATGAACAACTAATTAGCACCGACAAAATGGCAGTCCACATGTTGCTTAATCGTTTATGTGTTTCTAATTTGGTCAGCCGATTAACCTTTTTCGAAAAACACGATAAGTGCAATTTGAATTGATTGTGGAATAAATAAGTGATCTATGAAATTCAATGTTTGGATTTTAGAGTAGTTCATAAAGGTCCTAGTTAAAATTTAAAAATATGTAATTAAGGAGTCAAACTTATGGTTGTAACCGCTCACAAAGGAGTGAAAATAGTGGATCAAAATTTCAGCGATCACAAAGGAGTGGAAAGCGTCGATCCAAAATTTCAGCGCTTACAAAGGAGTGGAAAGAGTGGAGCAAAATTTCAGCGATCACAAAGGAGTGGAAAGCGTCGATCCAAAATTTCAGCGCTTACAAAGGAGTGGAAAGAGTGGAGAAAAATTTCAGCGATCACAAAGGAGTGGAAAGCGTCGATCCAAAATTTCATCGCTCACAAAGGAGTGGAAAGAGTTGAGCCAAAATTTCAGCGCTCACAAAGGAGTGGAAAGAGTTGAGCCAAAATTTCAGCGCTCACAAAAGAGTGGAAAGAGTCGAACCAAAATTTAATCGCTCACATAGGAGTATTAATAATGTCCAGAGCGAAACTTTCACCGCTTACGAAAGGGCGAAACGAGATAAGATAAAATTTAACCTCAGTTGGTGGCTCTTGAGCAAAATTGCCCATCACTGCTCAATAGCAGGGTGAGATGGAATTCTAAGAGGGGCCGCTGTATGCCATTAGCCTCGCCAATAATTTCACGGAAAAGCGATACTTGTTGTAAATCCGAACAAATTTTATTCAAGGTTTAATCATGTTTGAGCAGCTAAAAAGTTTCCTTTGTTGACAGTTCATTTTGATAGGGTACGCTATTAACCGCTGTTGCAACAAGAGATAACTTGTGAAGAAGATTTCGATCGTATTTTAGGCATCTAGTTTGATGGATCATTGTTAATAAATTTTCATTGAATATAAAATTCAAGAATGGATTTATTTCTACTATGGGATAATAATAATGTCAAGACGATTTTTTGCGTTGCTTTCAATCCCCCTCATATCCGGAAAGTAAGATACTCTCCTTAAATCAGATCGACCTGGTCTGACTGAGTGCGTCTTCGAACGCGATTGAAACCAAGGATCCTATATGTTAGAAGGATATGAGGCGAGGGACAAAAAATGGCAGCGCCGTCGGTGGGTCATGCGCGATAGAGAATCCGTCTTTAGATTCCGTCAAGGACAAAACTTGTAGGAAGCACCGCCAAAATTTGTCCTTGAGGGAATAGAAACAAGACGTCCCACGTTTAGAGGCTCTCTTAATATCGACGGCGCTGCCGGCGTTTTGAAAGCACGGGCTGGCCGGAGGGCTACCTATCCTTCTAACATATAGATCCTTGATTGAAACGAACGCTTCCCTCCTCTCGGGCCCAGGGGGAAAGTGGGGTGGCGGAGGGTAGGCACTATCGCCTCGCAGGAAGAGGAGCCGGGTTCGATCCCAGCTTGTGCCACTGGGTGGAAACTCGGAACAACTCCTTCCGCGTTGAGTTTGCATGTTCTCTACCCACTGGTTTAAGGGATTTCCCCCCGAGCTATTCGTTTTCCGCTTCCATAAAAACTTGTCGGGGTTACACTGTTAAAAATAAAAGTTTATAAAACGACCAAAATTGGGCTTTTCATTTTTTTCAAACCATTTGGTTATTAAAAACGGTCTAATCAATTATTTTAGACCCATTTTACTCTTTCGTGTTGAATACAATACATTTTGGAGTATTGAAAGGGAACGAGCCCTAAGAATAAACCTTTTCCAGTCCTGGTGGTAAAGGTATAAAAATGTTATGTTCTAACATTTAGTCCTTTTGAATACCCAATTAATTCCCTTAAACGAAGAAAAAAATGATATGGACCAATTTCGAGACTATAGTATTTGAATACTACGTTATTTCTTTTTTTAATATTTTCTTTAATTTAAAATAACATAATGCGGAGAAATTCCAATCACCAGGAATATTTAACTAAGGTTAAGTCTTTAAAAATTTTATAACAGATTTTAAATATAGGGGATATTGATTAAGGCGTCAAACTATGATAACCCAAATATCGGCATCAAAGCACTCTTGCTATGTGTACATCAAAAACCAAAAGTACTAAATGATATCTTACGTGATCAATTACCTTCGTTCATCGACTTCAGGGACGCTCATTCGGCTATTTCTCCCGAGCGAATACCAGCCTAATCTAGTCTTGTTTATGGTTAATATATTGAGTCGTATTTAATATTAAAAAATTAATTAAATAAGGGCCTAGAAAGGACTGACTTCTTACTGTTTATGAAGTAAAATGGATAAAAGAGTGTTTAACAAATCATCAGCTAGGCTCAGGGGCGTAGGAACCAGGGGGGGCAGGGGGGCAATGCCCCTCCCTAGAATTTTGCTCGGAGGGGCAACTAATGTTATTGCCCCCTCCAACTTTTGGTCTGTTGAAATCTTCAAAAGGCTCAAATGCTCATTTTAAACGCATATAAAGCTTATAGAACCACAACTGTGTTTAAATTTCAGTCTTTTCCCACCAATTCACATAGAAGTAAAAAGTATACATGCACTCGGAGAAAGCTACACTCCATTAAAAATTCAAACCATTCTTTAGACGCCTTTTCGTTTCTCTTTGCCCCCTCCAACTTCTAGAACGTTCCTACGCCACTGGCTAGGCTAATACCCAAGGCACCACCTTAGGCCTAATTCATCATGCGACTTTTGAAGCCATTAGTACTTAAACACTCCACAAAAGGACTGAATTTGGGGAGTAGAAGGTTTCAATATGTTTTAGGATAAAACCCCGAATGGTCTTAAATATTGGAAAAAGTTTTAACCACTTTAGAGGTCTAAAATAAAACCTTAATTTTTAACAGTGTAACGGTAATAGTTAGTGCAGGGCTTGCCACCACCCTCCTACGCATTGTAATCTGGCCACCAGAATTAATCGCGTCATAGCCATTCTATCTTAGAATCAAAAAACACAATAACAATATCACGGAATGAAACATAAGGTGGGGTGGTGAAGTGGTTAACACTTTCGCCTCGCTGCGAGATGAACATGGCTCGATTCCAGTTTGTGGCAGGAGGTGAAATCTAGGAGGAACTTCTTCGGAATTGATTTTACAATTTTAGGCGACACTAGTTAACGGAGGGGTTTTCCCAGGTTTTTCGGTTTCAATTTCCCTAATTGCTTAACGGCAATAGTAAGTGTTGGTTGTTAAGTTACCCGTCTTAAATATATATACGTTATTATTAATTTTCGGCCTCACTTCCTTTGTGAGAGAGACTTATTTGAGCATTATCATCTGAAAAAATATCACAGTTTCATTTATTTAACGAGACTATTTTGCTCAGTATTTTTTTCTTATTTTCCGTTAGTTCTCTTTTTTGAACCAAGAAGTAACTGGAGAAATCCCCACCGAGTTTCTTCGACAGCGTACCAAAAAATACAACATTTCAAAAGTTGTCGAAATCCGCTCTGAACATGGGCAAAAAGAAAGATAAAGCTTGCAAAGAATGTCACCAGAACTCGTTTTTCGGGAGTTAATCCCTTTCGCCGTCCACTCGTCGCCAGAGCTCTCTCTTGGCAATGGTTTTGTGCTTTTAAACTCCCTCGTGAAAATGTGACTTCATATACCAAGGTTTATTTTGACTATTAATGTTAGGTTTCGAAAATTTCAAGTATTACATGCTTTCACTAGTTTCATACCATTTTATATAACTTTAAATTAATATTTCGTTTTGAAATTGGCTTTTAAATTTAATTTATAACAAAACATGCATTAGTATTTTCTTAAAAACTCATAGAATTTAACGAAAGCGTCACCTTATCTCTAATGCGTAGAGATTACTGGTTGTTTTTTTACATTATTTTTGTTTAATTTTATGAAACATGACGTGACCAACATACCTGTTCCCCTTGCTTTTACATAATCTTCCTATTAAAGCTTCTCTACATTAAACAAGAAGTGCATTAATTTATCACTAAACCATTTTTACGATTTGTGTATAAGAAGTGCAACGGCTCAATCTCATTCGCGTCATTGTACAAGAACATAATCGATTGGTATTTACAACGGTTCCTTGAGTGCCGTTTCCACTTCTGAGTATATGTTAGGGTTGCCTTCCAAAGCAACTTCCACGAATGGCACCGACTTTCGTTATTCTGACCCGAAGGTGCGTCACGAGGCTTGGAGCTGTATCATTCTTAATGCTTACGATAACGTTCTATATTTGAGCTTAGCGATAATCCAGTATCTTTCGCGGGACTTACTTCGAGTCATTATTTGTTTTTCTAACTTCTGATTTTTATATATAATAATTGAGTGTTTACGTCCGTAGCGGAAACCAACTTAGTCTAGTCTCCCACCTAAGCGCAGTGGCGTAGCTAGGGGGGGAGGCTGGTGCGGTCCGCCTCGTGTGCTACCCGTTTGGGCGTGATTTGGAGGTGACACCCGACCGTGTAAAAATAAATCTTACACAAACTAGAGACTAGTAAGTATCACATCATGATATCCACCCAGGATGTCACCCCATGCTAGCTACGCCACTGTCTAAGCGTTGAATTCCTTCGTCGTTTACTTTGGTTTAATTGTCGTTATGCTGGACCCTTTCATAAAACGATGTTTTCTTTTAAAGATTTAATTAATAATACAAGTAATCAGCTAGGCTAATACACCTTAGTCCCAATTCATCTAGCTCGACGTTCGGATAAGAAAGTGTCCGTTCATTTCTTTTATATCCATATCCGAATAAAAACTTATTTGTTGCTTCTTAAATCTTATAATAGTCGCGAATAATATACATAGATAAATTGTTAATCGAATTTTATATGATTAATTGAAATTTTGGCGGTTAATTTATCCGTTTCCCCGAGTATAGATTACACTATGTAGGAGGATAGTGGCAAGCCCTTCACGTTTTTAGGGAAGGGGGAAACCGAAGAATTCGAGGGCTTACAACTTTAAGTAGTGAGGAGAGATCTTGAAAACTCAACGCGGAAGAAGCTGTTCTTAGTTTTCACTCAGTGCTGCAAGCTGGGATAGAACCTAGCTCCTCTTGCTGCGAGGTGTAAGCTCTAACCACCTCACTGTTTAATTTATCGACCACACAGTCGTCATTTTGAATATACAGGGTGTCCACTAAAAAATGAACCAGGGCGAATATAGAAAAATCTGTTTTAGGTACGATTTGGAAATTTTCAAGTCGTATGCAAGATGTAGGGGGAAACCTACTGCGAACATGTCGATGACCTTGAAACATGTCTTCAAGGTCATCTCAAATCTAACTCGAGAACCGTAAGGGTTAGAAAGTTGGTTCCAATTAGACACGTGTTCTAACCCTTACGGTTCTCGAGTTAGTTTTTGGATGACCTTGAAGACATAGTTCAAGGTCATCGACATTTTCGCAGTGGGTTTACCCCTACATCTTGTATACGTTTTGAAAATTTCCAAATCGTACCTAAAACATATTTTGAGATATTCGCCCTGTTTCATTTTTAGTTTACATCCTGTATATCAATAGTTTAGTTCAGTGTGAGCCATATCACCCACGGCTTTTTCACCGTAAGCCATTTTCAGAACTTATCATTGGTAAATGACTTCTCAAAATTGTTTGAAACTCACATCTGTGAAGCAATGTAATTTCACGATACTCTCACGTTTATCTTGGTTCATCTCAGAATTTTTATAATTTCTTCGCACCACGATTGGAATTGTAAATTCATTTCCTCTGTAAGGGTATCGTTCCAGGATAGTCGCTTCTCTTACTAACTACGTTCTTCCATTTCCAAAGTCGTGGAACGTGAGTTTTACCCTGATTGAGAAAGGGGTTAGTATTCCAACCGGATCGAAGGATCGCGTCCAGTGTTTTGATTAGCTTTATGATTACTTGTGACTTTGGGAAATCCATCTATAGTTCTCCGTTTTCGGATTCGAGAGCGAATTACATTTGTTCCGCAGATTCCTGTTCTCCGTCGAACTTAACTATGTCGTTTTCCCCGCTGGTTTTTCTTGAGCTCAGACGAATTTGTTTGAGCTTTTTCGTTTTTCCGTTATTTTTACACAGTTTTCTGATCGCTGATAGACTATCCTGCCAACAGATCGTCCACATAGAGCTGCTCGTTTAGTGCCTCCTATGTATTCTGGTTCTTCTTTTCTTTTGTATTTGTTGAAAAGCGATTTGAGGGTGAGGGCCAATTAATACCGGAAGTATTATCGCGATGTCATTTACACTATAGTGAAAGGCCTTTTCCATGGCCGCCATCTTATCTAAAGGTATCGTAAAGTCGTTGGAAACCCTTTTAACCAGTGGGCAGAGAACTTGCAAACTCACCGCAGAAGGAGTAACTCCGGGTATTCACTCAGTGGCACAAGCTAGAATCGAACCCGGCTCCTTTTAGTCATGCCTCTACAGCAATCACATCGTACTCAGGCAATCCATGTACGATCTGTATTCACGGATGTAAATGAATAAATTCATGACTTTCTCTAGTTCATTTGACTAATCTTTGGACTGCTGTTTTTGGAATTTCATTTCAGAAACTTGGCGAATAAAACTGGGCTCCCCGGGTTTAGTAGAGATCTAATTTATTCCCCTTTGCCGATAATTGTGTTTTTGCAAAAGCACACGATGATCTTACCAACCTTCAATTGGTCGTGTTTCGAGATTTTATCTTATTGAGCTCGTTTTCAAGGCAAAGAGCTGGGTTACGTATGGAGACGAAAATTCCTTGGGTTCGTGTACGAATCTCTGGCATACGCAGCACCGGTGTGACTCGTTTATGAACAGTTTCTACCTTTTTAAATGAAATGTGTCGCTGTTTTTGCGGAAGATGCGAAATAAATTTAATGTCGTGGCAGCGACGTACGCGTTCAACACGAAAGTGTTAAGCGGGGTTTGTCCCCTCTTCATTGACCTCAATCCCATCATTGCATCGGATGGACGGTTTGGTTTTGGCGGGATGTTTCCAAGAAATTCACGGGTTCCCAATCACCAGCTATGCCCTTTCATTTGTATTCCCGAGACGAATGTCAGTACCGGATTTACTGAAGGTGGGGCCCTAGCCGGATTTTGGTGGGGGCCTATGTAAGGAAAGAATAAAAACGCAAAACTCGCGTGTCCCGAAGCTGAGCTTATGTCACGAGAATAATTATTTTTCAAATAATAAAGCAACAAACCTAATATAATTTTCTCTTAAAAGCCGAATCAGTGAAAAATCCATTGATTTCATCAGCGGTGGGGGCCTTCTGTTGGTGGGGACCCATAGGCTGGTGCCTAGTAGGCTTAGTCCTTAATCCGGCCCTGACTCTACGATTATTTTCTTAAAATAAAATATTTTACTGCTGCATTACTATTCGGTTATTATAATATTTCTTTCGGAAAAAGGGCCTGAATAAATACGTCATATAAAAAGGTTTCTAAAAGTATTTCATCGAAAAATATGGTTGATAATAGTATTAACAATCAGCTAAAACCCAGCATCGGCCCCAGTCAGCTAGCGACTTTCAATGGCTTTAAATCAGGTGTCCGGGTTACAATGCGTAGGAGGATGGTGGTTATCCATTCGTGCCATGTGACCCAACAGGTCCCTGCACTCACTATTACCGTTAACCTCAACAAGGTTTTAAGGAAGAATGAAGCCGAAGAACTCGGGGAAAACCCCTTGAACCAGTGGAGATTTCTCTCCACTGGTTCAAGGGAGCTGTTGTTGTTCAACAAGCTGGGATTGAACCCGGTTCCGCTCGTTACTAGTTAGGCAATTTATAATTTATTATTTATTATAATTATTATTGAGATATCGCTATCTTAATCTTAGTTCCAAAACTAGGTAACTCGACTAGTCAATTTGTTTCTTTCGCGTTTTTTGAAAGAGCATCACAAACCGTCACTTCTAGTCAAAAAATTAAAATAGAGCAAATACAGAATTTTTCAAAGTTCACAATTTTTAATTGCTTAGTATAATATTTTTAATAACGTAATCGTAAATTTTATTAACATGATATATTTCTTGTGAAAATAAATGTTAATTTTTTCACGAGTTGGTTCATCATAAATAGTTAAACATAATAAAATGTTTTAAAGAAAATAAGTTCTTAATAATGTGTACAAACTTCATTGAAATCAATAAAATGTAAATAACAAATCTATGGAAATCAAAGCAAAATTGTATCAAATAACTGGAAAAATTGTGAGAAATCACTGCAAATCACAATTAATTTCAACCACTACAAAAGTGAAAATTTAAAAAAAAATGAAAAATTAGTAATTAGGTGTAATAATCATTAAAAATCGCAGAAATAATTTTAACAAATCACTGAAAAATTGTGACAAATAATAAGAAACAATGTTTTAAAATAAGTAAACAGATTTGAAAATGTTGCTAAATACCAACCGTTTTAAGACTTCTTGCTTACTAAGAAGAGAGCGGCCTAATAAATGAAAGTTGGGTTTTATAGAATTGGGGCGAAGTTTCTTATGTATAAATTGGGCTGTTCCGGATTGGTCCATTTTCTTCTTCCATTCCCGGCCAAGCGACAATAGCGCACTTCTTTCGAGTCCTTTCAGAGAGCCTCGAGATGCTGAACTTCATAAGTTCATCCATAAAAGATGATTTTCTTTTCCAAATAAACTTGATCTTCCTCTTCTTGCGTGAAATAAGGCGGAACGGCCGCCGCCCCCTCTGACGGATTATCCGCGACTAATAAGAGACCCGGCTTCTTCTCTCCCTCTCCGGAAACAGCCTGATGGGCACGATCCCCTCATTATCGAGCGACGTTGAGGGAGATCTATTTATCAAAGTCTCCTTTACCGCCAAGTGATTACAGCCGGAGAGGATCCCTGCCACTATACGACCTATACGAAGACCTACCAGCCCCTCTTTCCTCGTTGAGTTTGCAAATTCTCTCCCCGTTCGTCAAAGTTATTTCCTACGAGTTACTCTTTTCAGTAAAGAGTCGTGGAGGTTTTAAAGTGGTAGTTAGTGGTTCGTTAGTGTTGTAACGCGGGTTTTAAAAAAACGTACGTTTATTTAACTGAGTTAAAAACGACAGCTACCGTTGGTCAACGGAAGTACAACTTCGAACTAAGCGATCATGGAAAACAGATCAACAACTTTGTTACAAAAAATCCAAAATAATATCAAATAGGATCTTATGAAATTGTTGGTTCTAGTCAATAGGAGAAAAAATAATAAAATAACTGATACGCAAATTATTAATGAATCAAAATCGTTAATATCAAAAACAAACAAAAAGTCGTGGTTTAAATTAAAAACGAACATAAAAAAATCGTGGTTTAAATCAAAAACGAACAAATGAAAAATTGTATTTGAAATCAAAAAATATTTTTGTTTAAAAAAATAAAATTAAATTAAAAAAAGTAAAAAATATTTTAATAGAAAAATAAGTAAAAAATATATTATTAGAAAAATAATACAAAAATATATTAATAGAAAAATAAATAAAAAATATATTAATTGAAAAATAAGTAAAAAATATATTAATTGAAAAATAAGTAAAAAATATATTAATAGAAAAATAAATCTAATAAATATTTTAAACATTTTAAAAATACAATTTTTTTTTGGTCTGTGAGAAAGAATGAGTATGAGCGCTTCGCGAGCTGAGCGAGAACCTTTCGATGACGGCCAACTTTGGGAAAGCGCTCGAAAGTCGAAACTACATTTTAATAAAGGTACTCGCGGCAGAGGAAAAGATTGGAAGAGCGGCGGTTGCTGTCAAGCCTAACTTAGTTATTGGAGCGAAAAGAATAGCTTGGGCTTTTTAATTCCCCGTTCCTCCGCCTTTTGATCCTTCGCGGTCAAATCGCTTATTAAAAATATTTCCATTTTTTCCAGAGCAGTTCAATCTCCGGCAACAATTATCTCTCTTTCCGGGCAGGCGCCGGAGCTGTCTCTAAGCTCTTCTAAATGCGTTAAAAGCCTTCTCAAACTCAACGCTTTTAATCGCTTGAGCCGGAATAAAATCTTTCGAGTTGTATTTTTAGTTTGCGTTTCAAACTTTAACGCTTTGGTTTCATTTCATTTTAAATATTAAAATAATAAAATACACATCTTGTTTTAACGATCGTAACAAATATATTATGTTAGCTAGAACTACGTACGTCATTTTCCCAATAAATAAATTATATTTTAAATTTTTGGGGGCTGAATTATGATGTGTTTTCCAACAATTAAAATTTCTATAAGTAAAAAGTAGGGCGTTCGTTATAAATAAAATGTATTTTTTTAATTTTTAAGTACCTTAAAATTGTATATGAAATAATGAACTATGTTTTCTTCCGAAAGGTTTTTTGAAGCTTAATCTTGTTTTAAGCTAATATAAATAGCAGTACATAGAGGTGACAATAGGTTTCTGTTTTCATGTAGTTTTTATAATTAGCGTAAAAAAAAACAAAAAAACATTACTTTTAAAAACCTCGATTTCTTAAGAAAGTAAGATATGAAATTTAAAAGTTTTCACAATTTTCGCACCAGGGGCTACTATTATATTTCAAGTAGTAAAAAGTTAAAAGACAACAAGTAGCATTCAGTTTATCCTAAAAGTTAATTTTATCGGCGTTGATAAATCGACTGTTTGCTTATTTGATTGGATTTTCCAGCCGATAAGAATTCTCTAAGCTAGTTGACGTAATCTTTTTTTACCCTTTAGATATATCAAAAATATTAAGATTAATCACTTCAAATCTTAAACATGACTAGCCTTATCGAACTTTAATCCCACCTTATCACCTCAAATTTGAAACATGACGAACATCATCAAATCTTAATGATGCTTTACCACCTCAAATCCTAGTCATGTCTTACCATCTCAAATCTTAATAATGACTTACCACTTCAAAGCTTAATTATGACGTACTACCTCAAATCTTTATCATGCCTTTCTATCTGAAATTTTAATCTTGACACACCGCCTTATATCTTAATCATGCCATACCACCACAAATCTAAAACTAGTAGAAACGCCTCAATATTGGAATTTTTGGTAAATTTTTAAATAATCTTTTTAGCAAAACGGTGAAAGCTAATTGTATGATGTTTGCTGTATTTTGTTAAATTTCTAAGATATTACAAATTTTAAATTATATAAAAAATATTTAAAATAGGTTTTTAAGTCAAACTTTCAAGTCTTAAACATTTTGAGGAGGAGATATAAATAATAAATAGTTAATGTTTTGGAATTAAGCCTTGGAGACCATGCCATGACGAATAAATTTAGATTGCCGTTATTAATCAACAGCGTCAAGAGAATACTTAGTCCATCTACTAGGAGAAACCGCTATAGCGTTTCACCATAAATATAATTAACAAAACTTTGAATATGGAAAAGGCCGAAAATTTTATTTTAAGGAATTACTAATTACGTAACAGAGTAAGGGGCGGGAAGTCGTACAAGCGTTACCAGAAGTAGAATAATAATAATAATAATCAGCTAGGATAATACCCAAGGCATCTATAGCGACTTTTAATGCCTTTATCCCAGGTGGCCGGGTTTTAGGGTGGTGGCAAGCCTTTCATGCCACGCGAGCCAACACTAACTATTGCCGAGAACTAACTAACAATTACCAATTTATAAACAGTATTTTACCGATTAAATAGAATTAGAAAATCAATATTTGATGGTCTTCGCACAATTTTTCTTCCCAAACCTTTTTGTAAAAATCAACGGCAGCCTGGGTGTTTAAAGCGAATAACACGAACAAGAGAGGTAGATGATAACTTTTCAAGTAAGAGGTATTTTCTGGCGTTAATAAATGCAACTAATATTTTACGTCACATATCATTGCTCAATACCGGAAACTAAATTATCAATTATTTTAATTTGCAGTGGCAATTTAATAATGGTTTTTCTCATTTAAAACAGTATAATTTGATTATTTGAAGAAAAAAATTAGTTAACTATAATACACTAAAACAATAAATTAACGTAATTTAGAATGTAGTTATATCATTTGAAATATTGTGGGGCTATTAAAATTAAGGGGTTTGATTATTTGTGACAAAATTTCGGGTTGGGGCTCTTGTCAAATGTTATTCTATTAAATAATAATAATTATAAATAGCTATGCTAATTCCCAAGACACCACCTTAGGACCAAGTCATCGAGCGACTTTTAAGAGGCATTACGTAATTCGTGAACAGGCATAACAGGCTTTTTTTCATAAGAAAATAGATCGATACACATGAAAAGGGAGGAAATTCGTTCCACAGGGTAACGCCATTTTAGGTTAGATTGTAAATACGATAATTTATACTGGACGGCGGAACCAGTCTGCAAAGTAGAATTTTTAATTGTTATTTTTCTTTAACTTTTTCATAATTTGAACATTGGTTCATAGTTTTATACATAGCACCTAGATGATAATAGTTTTATAAGCTAATCTAGGAAATGAATAATAATTTACGGTTTTCTCTTCAAAACGTTTGAATTGGCGCCATCTAGTATAAATAAAAAAAATATTCTTTATTCCGTTCAAAATTAATGGCCTTCTTGGGGTTAGAGAATTGATTGTGTGTGTGTTTTTTTTTTTTGGTTTTCGGTTTTTTTTTCTGTTTCCTGTTTTTTTTTATGTTTTTTTTTATTGTTATTTCTTTATACTTTTTCGCTTGTTTTGATCTCTATGTATTCATACTTGTATTTTATTATTAGCTATCATATTTTACTTTTGTATTCGGTTTTTCTGCGCACACGTCAGCTTCTTGGCTTTGCAGATATTGTTTTCAAATAAATAAATAAATAAATAAATAAATAAAAGCTTTAAAATCGACCCAGAAATGCTTAACCAATTGGCCCGTTTCTAACGATGAAATTAAAGTTTTTTAAATAGGTATATCAGTCCTTTAAATTTTGTGTTTTTGAAATTTTTATACTTTTATATCAGTGAAAATGTTACAATCTTGAATATATGTAATTTTCTTTCTTATTAAATTTTAAATGATATTTATTAAAGTTTTCAACGACTTTGAAGAGTACGGCAAAGTGCGGATATTCCATCGTAAGTTCCGGAAAAAATATTTTAATATAAAAATCTGTAGGCATTAGATTGATAAAATTCATTCGCTTTGCAATGTACGGCAAAATGAAGGAAAATCTCGAATGGTAGATAGCTTTCATAATTTCATCCAAGGCCGCTCGATGTAAATAGTTTTGGTCATTTATCTTTTGCCGGATATCTACATGGCTGAATTCGAATAAGACTGCAATCTAATAATGTCGTTTTTATACGGCTTTAGGGTGACGTGGGTGGCCTTATTTCTTCCCAGCTTATTTCCACGAGTTTGCAGTCGCAGACACGTACCCACATCGTCAAAATTAATAAATGCTCAGAATATTAAGCCCGTTTTACTACCAAACGTAAATAATAAACCCCTTCGGAGGGAAACATATCAAGACTTTCCTAAATAAATTATTCACAAGATAGAAATATATAAATTTCCACCCACCGAACTATTCTATTTAAATCAATGTTTTAATTTAATTTGCAATTTAATTTATTAGTTTTCAAATTTCAAATAGTACAATTCCATATTATTAATAAGGAAGGGGCCAAGTCAGCGAGCGGCTTGTAAGCCTCTTGGTAGAAGAGGTATAAATAAATATATAGATAAAAATAACAGGACTCAGAACAAAAAAAAACAGAAAACAAATATTGATAAAACAACCATGACTTTAAATAAATATAAAGAGGAGCAAAAGAGAATAAACTTACACAATTAGTAAGCTATAATGAGTCTGATAGCATAAGTTTTTAAGTTTTACTATTTTTTAAATTTTAAATTTTAGGGCGTCTTAAATTAACTTATTGATTATTTTGAAACAATGGTTCCAGGCGAGTAATGATCTATATATATAAATAAATATGTTTTATTGAAATCATTGATTTAATTCACTCGTTATACTTGTAAAATTTACCGGTATAATTTATGTAGTAATGGAAGTATACAAGGTTTAAACTTAATTTAAAGAACTAATTAAATGTAATCAATAAAGTTAATTAACATTTAACAAATTACCATTGAACGGAAATTATTAATCAATTTGTCAGGAAAAAGATCAACACAAATTAAAAAATCAATTAAATAAAACAGCTGATTTAAATCAAGGATGTCTTCTTGGAGCAGCCTAAGAGCAAAATAAAGCAAGTTCAAAAACCCTGATTTGATATAATCCATTTTTGTTTTAAATCATAATAATCATAATAATTAAATAATGTAAATTTCCTAAAGTTGAGTTAAAATCCCCTTTTAAAAATAAACAATGAGTCAACCTAATAGAAAATCACGAAATGGATATTATTTCGAAATAATTTCAAAAATGAACTTGCTAGATTTTTTCTGACAGGTTGTGCGTGTTTAAACCGCTCTACGTCATTTCTTTACCTTAGTTCCAAAATCAATTTTCTCAAAATATTACTCTTAGAGTAAAAGACCATTTATGTTTTAAGAAATTATGTTACGCGATACTTTTTTATAAAAAACAAATACTAGAAGTGTTGAATAGTGGCCATTTTGGATGTTTATTTACAAAAGAGTGCGTATATTTTTCGCGTCAAAACATGGCCGCCTCCATTGCGGCCATATCCGCTCACTATATCCGCAATTGTCTCTCACCAAAGATTTTAATTTTGGGAGCTTTCTGATTGACGGTTTTCTAACAAAGCTTTTACCCACTTTTAGCACGTGACCTCCGAAATTTTAGTTATTTAGTATCTAGGTTACGAGGTCTATGTTATCTTTGCTCTCACCTAGCAAATGATTGTAGATGGTGATTTCATCGGTCCTACAGACGTGGCTTTTACAAAATTCCGGCGCTCACATTTTGGCCCGGAACAAAGTCTATGGCAAATACGTGATAATATTCTTCTAGCTCATAAATCAAAATTAAGTCTATTTTTCACGATTCTACATCTAGAAATGTATTCTAATAAAAATGAGAAAAATAAGTATTAAATTGTTAGTGTATCTTGCAATAATTGATAATTTAGGCTTCGCTATAGACTTTTTCGTGGCGCCAACACCTCTCATCTAGCAGTTCTTCCCACGGTCTAGTCTCACGCTATAGTGCTTTGTTCCTGTTCAGTATAAAGAGTGGAAGTTGTTAAGCAAACCATTGTCTACAGTGTAACAAGGATGTCTCAATGTTGACCCAAGACTGAGAGCTTGTCGCGAAGTGAAAAGACAGTGTAGAAGAGGAGCAAACTATACGTCATAAAATTTTAAATTTTCGCTACTCTAGCGCCACCAAGTGCGGCGTTTTAGAACGTAGCTCTATGAGCAACTGAATAGACGAGAGAAAATCGCGCCAAGACCAATTAGCCCATAGACAAAAGAGTACGCCTCTAATGCTAGCCATCTGGTTGGCTTTGTAGCCGATGGTGAGACTAGCTCTATAGGTAAATATTTCAATGGTACTTTTCTAACTGTAGCATTTATATTGCCTACTTATAAGCAACCACGGTTTGTACAAAATGGCGGATCCCACAGTTTGGCGTTAATTATGATTTGTGACGTAACACAACTGCCCTAGTAACATTCAGTGACGTTAGTACGAATTACTTTCCCCCTTATACGGCGTTACGTAATTTGTGAACGGCTACCTTAGTTCCAAAACAAATTAACTTGACTTACGATAAATGAAAGGTCATGTCCAACTTCATTTATAGTAAAAATATAAAAATAGAGTGCTCCCATAAAGTTTCAAAGTTACCATTTTTTTACTGTTCTTATAAAAGCATTGCGTAATAAAATATTTGAAATCTACTGCCCTTCCGGTGTCAACACACATTTTTCGTTTCCTTTTGAAAGGGCGTAGGCACTTAGCAAGTTATCAATGTACTACGACCTTGATCTTTCACCGTACTAGCACTAGACATACTATTCAATCATCACGGTGCAGCAACTGGGTGGCTCATTTTATCACCTTATATCACGTTGCTACTATTAGGAGTATGCCAGGTCCGACTTGTGAAAAAAAATATCAGCCTATAACTTGTAAATTCCTGGCCTGATTGTTCTCAACAGGTTCTAATTTCCCGTCAAACAAATTACGTCGAGATAACGCTAAAAGTACACTCTAAGAAATTACCGTAACTGAACAGTAATATCACTGTAAAATTAACAGTTATATAAACGTTTTAAAAATCACCGTCAAATCAACGGTCAAACTATAGTTTTTTATTTAACGAAAAGTTGATACTTAAAGCAGGTGTCGGCTCTATAGGTGAAGTAGCTCTTTTTTCAACAGATGTCGCTAGCGTCGAAATCAAAACAAGATGCTGAAGCTACATTTTGACTCAAAAGGTGGGACATAAAAGTATGCTTCGCGTTGATTGGCTCGTTTGTAAATTTGTCAATAGCTTCAATTATAGTAATTGTTTACAATATATTTTATGTGGGATATATAATTTAGGTTACAATTCACTAAGCAGAGTAAAAGTGGTCTAAATATAATACTCTATAATGGCTCTCTGACGACGTTATTGTTTCGCTATTTTGAATTTTAGCTTCCGTTCCCATTAATAGATGGCTCCACGCTCTCCACGAAATTAATATTTTTCGAAGATTCTGATAGATTCATGGCCATCTCTTATAACAGGGGCCTTTTAATAATACAGGTGGCAATGATAGATTAACGGTTTAATCACATTTTGAATTTTTGACCGTTTAATTAACGGTGAATATACAATAGGTGATTCTGAAATATAATATCGACAAATACATGTATAAAAGAGTTATTTTTTTGGGCGCGCGCTCGAGATATATTAGAAGATTTTGCTCGCGCGATGAAAATGAAAAAAGAAGCGCGCTTAAATACTTTAATCACTCGACAGAAAGTAACCAAATCATGTGACCATCAATCTTTTTCGAAACCACATATTGGTTTTTCTACGGTAATACAACACTAAATAAAAATATAAAACGTAAAATAGATTATTTAAGATTTGGCACTATTGTTGAAAAGCTAGTCGACATAAATATCAGCCCACAGTACCACCGGATGGCATGAAGTGATTGATTTCCACGTGTACCAACAAATGATTTACATGTTACAAGTACTAATTCGCGAGTTCCACACTATAAATTGTAAAATTATTAAAGGTTTAAATCTGTAAATTTGACAGCCAGGTCACTCTTTTACAAACATTATTTGTTTTATCATTCCCTTAACCGAATATTAAAGTGCGTAATAAATAAAAAATATATGACTTAATGAATTTTTTTTCAGTCTATGGTGTAAATCCTAATAGAGGTATAATTTTAATAGTTATTAAAATTAAATTAACAGAGTACGCGAGAGTAGTTTTATGTTTAAAAATTGGAATGCAACATCACGTTAGGGATATTTCTAGTTTATCTCAAGTAAAATATGTCTGTCGGTTGCAGACGCTGACACACCATTCCAACTATTTCAATAAGTCAGGCTCTGAAATCCTACAGTAGCGGCGCCAGGATTTTTGGAGTCTATATTCTTTGGATAGGCCAACCATTTGGAGGCCCACACCACAGTTTTTTCAAATCCGTTCACGTGGATTATTTAAATAGTGCAATTTTTGGGTGAAATGGGTACGCGTCGAAATAATTAGAACTAATTATGAATTTAAACATTACTTAAAACAGAGTGTGTGGTGATCCTTTTTTGTGTACCGATAACACTTAACAAATGAGTGGTTATTTAAATATTTCTACCAATGAACAGTAGCGTAGCCAGGATTTTGTTTCGGGGGGGGGGGGCACACCATTGAAAAAAAAGTAAAAAAATAAAAATATTTGTACGTACGACCATACGTTTCGGGGGGGCATGTGCCCCTTGTGCCCCCCCTGGCTACGCCACTGCTAATGAACTCCAGTCTGTTAATTTACATTCATTCCTTCGGTAATTCGCATCAGAACTTACAACTTTACGAAAATGAATGTAAAGTAAGTTTAAGAACCATTTATTTGTAAAGATAAAATTAAAGTTACAATTTGGATATAGTAGCACTCGCGAAAAATGAAAACTAAAAAAAAACTACTGTCAAAGAAATGTTACTCGTACCTTCGAAAGGAATAAAAAAAGCAGTGACGTTAAGCGAAATATTAATAAATAAATAAATTATTTCGCAAATAAATTACAGAATTTTCTGATATATAATAATTTGGAGGCCCATATATTAAATTTTGGAGGCCCTTTCCAAAATTTCAAGTAGGCCCAGGCCTACCCCGGCCTGTTGCTGGCGGCGCTACTGAAATCCTCCTAATGTGCCA
The DNA here is from genome assembly GCF_980474605.1 of Leiobunum rupestre. NCBI lineage: Eukaryota > Metazoa > Arthropoda > Arachnida > Opiliones > Sclerosomatidae > Leiobunum > Leiobunum rupestre. The sequence continues at coordinate 49,854,000 of NC_143393.1, forward strand.
GTTGGTTTTTGTAGATTGCGTGTAATTCTCAAATACTGTATTATCGTGAATAAAAATTATGGGAATTGGAAATTCTGACGATTGCGGCGGAAAAGGGGGAAGCAGGGAATGGGAAAGAAAAACAAACTATAGTGATTGAGGGGGAGCGGAAAGCAGCGATTGCAAAATCTGGTGATTGAGATATAAGACTGATTATCTCTATCACCAGGCAGTTATCCCTTTAACTGAGAATGGATAATGGTAATCGTTTTTTTGTGAGAGTTAAGTTATTTTTTCTATTAAGATATTTAAGGATTGAAATAAATACAGGGTGTTTCAAAAGGTTATGGAAAACGTTTAAGGAGTTGTAGGGGGGAAGTTGAGAAGTATGCCTAGTTTTTCCCCATTTTCCTACGATGAGTTAAAAGAGCGCTAGAGAGCTTCAAAGTGTGGCCTACTAGCCCCGGAGAGTTGGCTGCAACAAGCACCATACCAAGCAGCAGGAAAACACCTTTTTCTATTTTTTCTTCGGTGTTTAATTAAAGTCATTGCACATTTCTTATTTACTCATTTGTTTTTTTGTTATTTATCTCAATTCCCACGCATTCGCAAATTCATCGTACCCCTGAAATCGCATTTCCCTGCTGCTTGGTTTTGTTTTTGTTGCAGCCTACTTCCAGGGGCTAGTAGGCCACACTTTGAAGCTCTCTGGCGCTCTTTTGACTCATCGTAAGAAAATAAGTAACACAGGCATAATATAAACTCACCCCCTACAACTCCTTAAATGTTTTGCACAACCATATCGGCCTAGGAATTTTAATTTTACGAGTTGATTGCATTTAATTTTGTAGGAGAATGTTTATCTAACGGCATGATCACTGTAAAATACAATATAAACTTTACAATAAAATCAACATATGATAGATCATTCAATTTTAGTTGTAATTCAGTCATTTGAAAGGTATTCTGGTCGTACATTTTGTTTTAATATAGTTATGAATTTTAATGATCAATTCTACATTTTATTTTACGATCAAATTACTGGCAGGTAGCTTCCAGTAATTTGACCGTAAAGATTACGGTAATTACTAAGAGCGTACTCGAAGTGTATGAGAAGTATAGTTAAAGATGACGAGTATTACGTCGAGGTTTCAAGAAGTTCGACGATATTACGTACTCATGACGATAAGCGTGTACACAGGGTTGTGCAGAAGTTAAGAGCACAGAGGCAAAGTCCCTGAGGCCCGGTGAATAAGGGCACACGATCACGCTTTTAAGGGGCCCGGTACCATAGTGGCCTTTCTTTTTGCCCTTCAACAGCGGCCCTTAACTGGTCTCAATTTGCAATAGCTGGTGGCTTAACCGGGAAGTCGGGGTCCGGCTCTTTTAACCCATAAGGGTGGTGGTGCATTGGGATATGTTCACCCTGATCAAATGGTCCTATATCCACCTCCAACTTCGATCACGTAGGGGCTGGAAACTGAGTTTCGTCTCAGGCTAACAGAGAGGGTCTACGTATCTTTGATACCTTGCCGGATCTGGTTTCCAGGTGGCGTGTCTAGTGTTCGGAATTGTTTATTCATTATCCACAAATTTTCCGATTTATTTAAAAAAACGTTGGTAAAACGAATATCATTTTAATTATGTTTTTTACGCAACCAAGCATTAATTTGAATAAAAGTGGTATTTATTTAAATAATTGTTTGTTTTATTTAAATAATAGGTTTATTCACCTTCGATTATTTAAACATTTTACAATTTTTATTCAACTATTGGTTATTTAAATAAATATTATTTAAATATAGCCGGGCTTATTTTATTCATGGATAAAAATTAATCGACTGCCGAACACTAGGCGTGTCTCCATATGAAGCGCCGTGGCCCTTGCTTTCTCATCTTTTGGAGTCCACCGGGATATCCGGTGGCAGTCAGCGGTTTTTCTATCTACCCACCTTTCGCTACCATTTCCAAAGGGCCTATGTAGGTAGGGTGTCAAATGGGGGTGGTACAGCTTCTACCGTTATTCCCACAGCTGTGCTTGAAATGGGAGATGGTCGTCGCATTGCTGAGCCTTTTGGTGGGTTGGTAGCCTTGCATCAGCTGGTGCAACTGTCTGTAGTAGAGTTATCTAGCTACCTCTGGCGGTTTCGTCCTGGCCGTGGATGCTAGCATAGGTCATTGTGATGAGACCACTCGTGATATGGGTTGCGCTTGATGGCACCAAGGTACACCGGTATTATAACTCTGACCAAATGCCCTTCAACAGCACCTTGTTAATTTTAGTTTATAATTTACTAGAATTGATCAGCTAAGAAAGACGTTTCAATCAAACTAAGAACACTTAGCAGTAAAGGAAGATGAATTCGTTTCACTAACAAAGAGACATCCCGAAGTGTAACCCACCGATTTTGTTCAAACTCGGGGGATTGGTAGACCTTCATGTATCATGAAAAATCCTAAATGGAATTTATTCAATGGGCAACCGTTTTGACATGGCAACGAGAAATGTTTTTGACAACACAAAATATTAAATTTTCCCATTGAAAATAACATGGGATTTTGACCTCAAATTGATAATTTTTATTAATTTTTATCATTTTTTTAAATTTTTGGCATTTTCGAAATTTTTAAATTTGTTAAAATGTTTCACAGGGGGGTCCTAGGAATCGTTCAGAATCCCATGTTATTTTTAATGGGAAAATTTCCATTTGTTGTTGTCAAAACCATTTTTCGTTGCCATGGCAAAACGGTTGCCCATTGAATAAATTCCCTTTAGGATTTTTCAAGTTACATGAAGGTCTACCAATCCCCCGAGTTTGAACAAAATCGGTGGGTTACACTTCGGGATGTCTCCTTGTAAGAGATTGCTTATGCCCTTCCAGGATCGCGTATCTGTAACTACGACTAAAATCCAACACTATTGAGACCTTTTAAAGTAAAAGTCGAACACCTAAAAAGAGATTTGGAAGAGCAATGTGCAGGAAAAAGTTTCGCTTCGGATTAACAAAGGGGGAAATGTCTCAAGCAGATGCAATTTTAATTAAAAGGCATTCCAAATATAACAACAGTGCTATAGAAGAATATTTCTTGTATGAAAAACCATTCTTGTATTCATTTCAATACGTTTGTTTTAAGTCTTGTTTACATTTGGTAGTTCTTGGGCGTAAAACATTAATGAACCTCTGAATGAAAGAATATTTATTTAGTCTTTGTTAAAGAACAAATCCGTTTTGTGACAGGGAGGAAACCATAAATATGGATTCACGAGTTACATATACTTTAAAATATATTTTCCCTCGTCAAAAAACATAAAATAATAATAATCAGCTACGCTATCACCCAAGGCACCACTTTTAGAGTCATTAATTCAGATGGCCGGGTTACAATGCGTAGGAGGGTGGTGGCTAACCCTTCATGCCACGCGAGCCAACAGCTCCCTACACTCACTATTACCGTTAACCTCTACAAGATTTTATGGAAGAGCTCGGAGGAACACCCCTTAAGTCAGTGGGGGGGAGAACTTTTAAATTTGGCACTAACTAGAAAAGGTTTTAATTATTAATTGTCCACAACGCCGCAGAATTCATTTCGTCACGACCAGATCTTGCCATTCCGCACTCCCCCATCCTAAGCCCAAAAGAAACGCCACGCAATCGTCCGACTTGTCCAGTTCGTTCGCTTAAATATATTATTTTCGGACGCTTTCGAATATCTGACATTCAACTTCGATTAACCCACCACAGGGCGGGCATTCCGTATTTTCCTCGATGATGTCCGCGAACCTCGCGGCGGTTGGGAGCGCCCCCGTTCGAGCGAGAAAGAGAAGGTGGCTGGGCCTGTCGTTGTTAAAGCAAGCCCCGACCTTGACTTCTTCCTTTCTGCTATATAAAGCGAGACTCGAGTTTTCGCGTACCACTTTTCTACGATTTTGGTCCAATCGGCCGCCATCTTCGCCTCCATTCGAGAGTGTCCATATCCATAGGAGTGGTTCAAGTTTCCAACTCTCTTTATCCACGCAGTTGGATCACTTGAATGAGCCGACTCAGGTAGAACAATTTACCACGAGCTTCCCTTTCTACAATGAGATAACTCTAAAACGTTTAAAAAAAGAGCCAAAAACATACTAACAAGGAGACTACCCGAGGTGTGTATCTCCGATTTGGTTCAAACTCGGGTGGTAAGTAGACCTTCATGTAACTTGAAAATCCCTAAAAGGGTGGACTAGAATGGGCTTTAGTTTTGCCGTGGCGACCAAAAATGTTTTTCACAACTTAAAAACTGATTACTCGTATTTACCCAATATATGGATATATACTCATATTTACCAAAATTGACGTATATTGGTCCAAATGTACCAGATTTAGCCAGTATCTAATTGATGAACCTTTTTTAATTTTTTAAAAAATATTGTTATTGATTTTCCCATGTTAATTTTCATAGAGAAAATCAGTTTTTAAGTTGCGAAAAACATTTTTGGTTGCCATGGCAAAACGAAAGCCCATTCTTGTCCACCCTTTTAGGGATTTTCAAGTTACATGAAGGTCTACTTACCACCCGAGTTTGAACCAAATCGGAGATAACCACCTCGCGTAGTCTCCTTGTAAGTAAACAAATCCTTAACATGGCAATAGATTCATCAAACCAAATATCCCCCCCCATAACCTTTTACTAAACTGATCAAAAGTCATTAACCTAAACCACCCTCACAGGCTACGACAAAGAAAGACGATACCATAATAAGTGGCGTAAGTGGCGCAGATATTTAGAAGCGTTGGAGGTAAACCACCCTCACAGACTACGACAAAGAAAGACGATACCATAATAAGTGGCGTAAGTGGCGCAGATATTTAGAAGCGTTGGAGGTAAACCACCCTCACAGGCTACGACAAAGAAAGACGATACCATAATAAGTGGCGTAAGTGGCGCAGATATTTAGAAGCGTTGGAGGTAAACCACCCTCACAGACTACGACAAAGAAAGACGATACCATAATAAGTGGCGTAAGTGGCGCAGATATTTAGAAGCGTTGGAGGTAAACCACCCTCACAGGCTACGACAAAGAAAGACGATACCATAATAAGTGGCGTAAGTGGCGCAGATATTTAGAAGCGTTGTAGGTAAACCACCCTCACAGACTACGACAAAGAAAGACGATACCATAATAAGTGGCGTAAGTGGCGCAGATATTTAGAAGCGTTGGAGGTAAACCACCCTCACAGGCTACGACAAAGAAAGACGATACCATAATAAGTGGCGTAAGTGGCGCAGATATTTAGAAGCGTTGGAGGTAAACCACCCTCACAGACTACGACAAAGAAAGACGATACCATAATAAGTGGCGTAAGTGGCGCAGATATTTAGAAGCGTTAGAGGTAAACCACCCTCACAGGCTACGACAAAGAAAGACGATACCATAATAAGTGGCGTAAGTGGCGCAGATATTTAGAAGCGTTGGAGGTAAACCACCCTCACAGGCTACGATAAAGAAAGACGATACCATAATAAGTGGCGTAAGTGGCGCAGATATTTAGAAGCGTTGGAGGTAAACCACCCTCACAGACTACGACAAAGAAAGACGATACCATAATAAGTGGCGTAAGTGGCGCAGATATTTAGAAGCGTTGGAGGTAAACCACCCTCACAGGCTACGACAAAGAAAGACGATACCATAATAAGTGGCGTAAGTGGCGCAGATATTTAGAAGCGTTGGAGGTAAACCACCCTCACAGACTATGACAAAGAAAGACGATACCATAATAAGTGGCGTAAGTGGCGCAGATATTTAGAAGCGTTGGAGGTAAACCACCCTCACAGGCTACGACAAAGAAAGACGATACCATAATAAGTGGCGTAAGTGGCGCAGATATTTAGAAGCGTTGGAGGTAAACCACCCTCACAGACTACGACAAAGAAAGACGATACCATAATAAGTGGCGTAAGTGGCGCAGATATTTAG